>NW_027361716.1:7250000-7285000 GCF_039654945.1 Dendrobates tinctorius
TGTTTAAAATAACTTTTTAACCTTTTATCTTTGTTGTTCAATTTGCATGTTTACTAGTCTATTACCCATGACAGTGATCTGTGATGGAGCGAGATTCTACGACCAAACTGACGTTATCTTTGACTGTTCTTTAGATAATCTATTCTGGAGCAACATTACATGTGCGACTTGCCGCTAATCAAAAGAAGCACCGTGGGTGCCATCAGGTAAGAGGTTTTTCTCTCGATCTTGTCCAGCAGCCACAGACCGCTGTCCTGGCTAATGGACTGGGACATGCACTTTGATTTGCACAAACCTTAAATTATCTCTCAGATGAAGCCTTTTACCATGCAATGCTAATCTTTATCGACTACTGGATGAACAGTTTTCTAACAGTATAAGTTTTGCAATTTATTTTTTTCACACTTTTTCCAAGTAACAGATACAGCAATCTTTTTACTAGCCACTTTTCATCAACATTTCAAACTGCGCTAGCTGTGATATCGTGGAAATGTTGGTAAATTTGTGGAATGAAAGGTTATAAGATATCAATTTACCATTGTGTATGATTGCAGATTTGCACTGCAGCTTTGGAGCCTGTTTTCGCCATCGTTCACGATTTCATATGCTTTATTCAGCAAAACAAGCCGCAGCCATGATTGCGTCATCGTTGGTTCCATGGTGTAATGGTTAGCACTCGAGACTTTGAATCCAGTGATCTGAGTTCAAATCTCAGTAGAACCTGTGCATACATTTCGATTTTTCCATCTGCACTCAGATCGACGATGCCCAATGTTTATGATGAAACAAGCAATTTAAAATACACATAATAAAAGACAAAAAAAGAGTTCAAGGATTCATGGAATACCATGGTCAAAGCTGTCAATCAAGTATGATTAGCAAAAATTAAAATTGTCTATGTCATACCAAGCAATCTCATACTCTGTGACTTGAGTCAATATTCACATAACACTCTTTACAAGTGGGTGAATCTGACAAGGATTTGAAGCCAAAATGGCTTCAGGAAGTGTTTTTGATTTTTCTCTATGCCATCTTTTCTTGTGTTATCCAGAATTTCCTAAAGTGCCTTATAAACATTTTTGGTGGTGTTTTTCTAAAAATTCTTTTCGGCGTCTTTTGAATGTGTTTTGTGGCTTTTTCTGTAGCACACAAAAGTCAATCAGGACCCTTTATAGGGTCTTTCGAACCTTACCCTTGACTTGTATTATAGGTATGGAGCTGTTCAAAGTGAAAAACAGCTGAAGATTGATATGGTAATTTCAGTTAACCGCTGGACATTTTTGGAAACTTGAGATGGTTAATAGACGCTCCAAAGCCTGATCAAATGAACATCAAGTCTTTTTTACTTGGAAATGATTATGTTCAGTCTTCTCAGCATTTTCGGATTATTTTTAAGGATGTTTTTGGAGCTGACTGACTCCAAATCCACATTATGAAGAGGGAAAAGCTTTAAACTGTGAATGGTTCCCATTGATGATGACTTTAAATCAGATTTTTGCATTTTACTGAGACCTTGTATTTTCTTTTCATTTTCTGAGATGTCTTCCAGAGGGTTGATCACTGAGTGTGATCATGGTGCTATTAGAAAACATGTGTGAAGCTCATAACAGCTTGACGTCCGAGTAGTCGTGGCCGATTGGTAAGGCGATGGCCTTGATATCCATTGGGGTCTCACCACGCATGTTCAAATCCTGCCGACTACGTCTATGTTTCAATAACTTTTTGACCTTTTATCTTTGTTGTTCAATTTGCATGTTTACTAGTCTATTCCCAATGACAGTGATCTGTGATGGAGCGAGTTTCTAGGACCAAACTGACTTTATCTTTGACAGTTCTTTAGATAATCTATTCTGGAGCAACATTACATGTGCGACTTGCCACTAATCAAAAGAAGCACTGTGGGTGCCATCAGGTAAGAGGTTTTTCTCTTGATCTTGTCCAGCAGCCACAGACCGCTGTCCTGGCTAATGGACTGGCTGATTTGCACAAACCTTAAATTATCTCTCAGATGAAGCCTTTTACCATGCAATGCTAATCTTTATCGACTACTGGATGAACAGTTTCCTAACAGTATAAGTTTTGCAATTTATTTTTTTCACACTTTTTCCAAATAACAGATACAGCATTCTTTTTACTAGCCACTTTTCATCAACATTTCAAACTGTCCTAGCTGTGATATCGTGGAAATGTTGGTAAATTTGTGGAATGAAAGGTTATAAGATATCAATTTACCATTGTGTATGATTGCAAATTTGCACTGCAACTTTGGAGCCTGTTTTCGCCATCATTCACGATTTCATATGCTTTATTCAGCAAAACAAGCCGCAGCCATGATTGCATCATGGTTGGTTCCATGGTGTAGTGGTTAGCACGCTGGACTTTGAATCCAGAGATCTGAGTTCAAATCTCAGTAGAACCTGAGCACACATTTCGATTTTTCCATTTGCACTCAGATCGACGATGCCCAATGACAAAAAAAGAGTTCAAGGATTCATGGAATACCATGGTCAAAGCTGTCAATCAAGTAGGATTAGCAAAATTTAAAATTGTCCATGTCACTCATTGTCAATGTCATACCAAGTAATCTCATAATTTGTGACTTGAGTCAATATTCACATAACATTCTTTACAAGTGGGTGAATCTGACAAGGATTTGAAGCCAAAATGGCTTCAGGAAGTGTTTTTGATTTTTCTCTAAGACATCTTTTCTTGTGTTTTCCAGAATTTCCTAAAGTGCCTTATAAACATTTTTGGTGGTGTTTTTCTAAAAATTCTTTTCGGCGTCTTTTGAATGTGTTTTGTGGCTTTTTTTGTAGCACACAAAAGTCAATCAGGACCCTTTATAGGGTCTTTCGAACCTTACCGTTGACTTGTATTATAGGTATGGAGCTGTTCAAAGTGAAAAACATCTGAAGATTGATATGGTAATTTCAGTTAACCGCTGGACATTTTTGGAAACTTGAGATGGTTAATAGATGCTCCAAAGCCTGATCAAATGAACATCAAGTCTTTTTTACTTGGAAATGATTATGTTCAGTCTTCTCAGCATTTTCGGATTATTTTTAAGGATGTTTTTGGAGCTGACTGACTCCAAATCCACATTATGAAGAGGGAAAAGCTTTAAACTGTGAATGGTTCCCATTGATGATGACTTTAAATCAGATTTTTGCATTTTACTGAGACCTTGTATTTTCTTTTCATTTTCTGAGATGTCTTCCAGAGGGTTGATCACTGAGCTTGATCATGGTGCTATTAGAAAACGTGTGTGAAACTCATAACAGCTTGACGTCTGAGTAGTCGTGGCCGAGTGGTTAAGGCGATGGGCTAGAAATCCATTGGGGTCTCCCCGCGCAGGTGCAAATCCTGACGTCTATGTTTCAATAACTTTTTGACCTTTTATCTTTGTTGTTCAATTTGCATGTTTACTAGTCTATTCCCCATGACAGTGATCTGTGATGGAGCGAGTTTCTAGGACCAAACTGACTTTATATTTGACTGTTCTTTAGATAATCTATTCTGGAGCAACATTACATGTGCGACTTGCCGCTAATCAAAAGAAGCATCGTGGGTGCCATCAGGTAAGAGGTTTTTCTCTTGATCTTGTCCAGCAGCCACAGACCGCTGTCCTGGCTAATATACTGGGACATGCACTTTGATTTGCACAAACCTTAAATTATCTCTCAGATGAAGCCTTTTACAATGCAATGCTAATCTTTATCGACTACTGGATGAACAGTTTTCTAACAGTATAAGTTTTGCAATTTATTTTTTTCACACTTTTTCCAAGTAACAGATACAGCAATCTTTTTACTAGCCACTTTTCATCAACATTTCAAACTGCGCTAGCTGTGATATCGTGGAAATGTTGGTAAATTTGTGGAATGAAAGGTTATAAGATATCAATTTATCATTGTGTATGATTGCAGATTTGCACTGCAGCTTTGGAGCCTGTTTTCGCCATCGTTCACAATTTCATATGCTTTATTCAGCACAACAAGCCGCAGCCATGACTGAGTCATGGTTGGTTCCATGGTGTAATTGTTAGCACTCTGGACTTTGAATCCAGTCATCTGAGTTCAAATCTCAGTGGAACCCGGGCACACATTTCAATTTTTCCATGTGCACTCAGATCGACGATGCCCAATGTTTATGATGAAACAAGCAATTTAAAATCCACATAATAAAAGACAAAAAAAGAGTTCAAAGATTCATGGAATACCATCATCAAAGCCGTCAATCAAGTAGGATTAGCAAAAATTAAAATTGTCTATATCACTCATTGTCTATGTCATACCAAGTAATCTCATACTCTGTGACTTGAGTCAATATTCACATAACATTCTTTACAAGTGGGTGAATCTGACAAGGATTTGAAGCCAAAATGGCTTCAGGAAGTGTTTTTGATTTTTCTCTAAGCCATCTTTTCTTGTGTTTTCCAGAATTTCCTAAAGTGCCTTATAAACATTTTTGGTGGTGTTTTTCTAAAAATTATTTTCGGCGTCTTTTGAATGTGTTTTGTGGCTTTTTTTGTAGCACACAAAAGTCAATCAGGACCCTTTATAGGGTCTTTCGAACCTTACCGTTGACTTGTATTATAGGTATGGAGCTGTTCAAAGTGAAAAACATCTGAAGATTGATATGGTAATTTCAGTTAACCGCTGGACATTTTTGGAAACTTGAGATGGTTAATAGATGCTCCAAAGCCTGATCAAATGAACATCAAGTCTTTTTTACTTGGAAATGATTATGTTCAGTCTTCTCAGCATTTTCGGATTATTTTTAAGGATGTTTTTGGAGCTGACTGACTCCAAATCCACATTATGAAGAGGGAAAAGCTTTAAACTGTGAATGGTTCCCATTGATGATGACTTTAAATCAGATTTTTGCATTTTACTGAGACCTTGTATTTTCTTTTCATTTTCTGAGATGTCTTCCAGAGGGTTGATCACTGAGCTTGATCATGGTGCTATTAGAAAACGTGTGTGAAACTCATAACAGCTTGACGTCTGAGTAGTCGTGGCCGAGTGGTTAAGGCGATGGGCTAGAAATCCATTGGGGTCTCCCCGCGCATGTGCAAATCCTGCCATCTATGTTTCAATAACTTTTTGACCTTTTATCTTTGTTGTTCAATTTGCATGTTTACTAGTCTATTCCCCATGACAGTGATCTGTGATGGAGCGAGTTTCTAGGACCAAACTGACTTTATATTTGACTGTTCTTTAGATAATCTATTCTGGAGCAACATTACATGTGCGACTTGCCGCTAATCAAAAGAAGCATCGTGGGTGCCATCAGGTAAGAGGTTTTTCTCTTGATCTTGTCCAGCAGCCACAGACCGCTGTCCTGGCTAATATACTGGGACATGCACTTTGATTTGCACAAACCTTAAATTATCTCTCAGATGAAGCCTTTTACAATGCAATGCTAATCTTTATCGACTACTGGATGAACAGTTTTCTAACAGTATAAGTTTTGCAATTTATTTTTTTCACACTTTTTCCAAGTAACAGATACAGCAATCTTTTTACTAGCCACTTTTCATCAACATTTCAAACTGCGCTAGCTGTGATATCGTGGAAATGTTGGTAAATTTGTGGAATGAAAGGTTATAAGATATCAATTTATCATTGTGTATGATTGCAGATTTGCACTGCAGCTTTGGAGCCTGTTTTCGCCATCGTTCACAATTTCATATGCTTTATTCAGCACAACAAGCCGCAGCCATGACTGAGTCATGGTTGGTTCCATGGTGTAATTGTTAGCACTCTGGACTTTGAATCCAGTCATCTGAGTTCAAATCTCAGTGGAACCCGGGCACACATTTCAATTTTTCCATGTGCACTCAGATCGACGATGCCCAATGTTTATGATGAAACAAGCAATTTAAAATCCACATAATAAAAGACAAAAAAAGAGTTCAAAGATTCATGGAATACCATCATCAAAGCCGTCAATCAAGTAGGATTAGCAAAAATTAAAATTGTCTATATCACTCATTGTCTATGTCATACCAAGTAATCTCATACTCTGTGACTTGAGTCAATATTCACATAACATTCTTTACAAGTGGGTGAATCTGACAAGGATTTGAAGCCAAAATGGCTTCAGGAAGTGTTTTTGATTTTTCTCTAAGCCATCTTTTCTTGTGTTTTCCAGAATTTCCTAAAGTGCCTTATAAACATTTTTGGTGGTGTTTTTCTAAAAATTATTTTCGGCGTCTTTTGAATGTGTTTTGTGGCTTTTTTTGTAGCACACAAAAGTCAATCAGGACCCTTTATAGGGTCTTTCGAACCTTACCGTTGACTTGTATTATAGGTATGGAGCTGTTCAAAGTGAAAAACATCTGAAGATTGATATGGTAATTTCAGTTAACCGCTGGACATTTTTGGAAACTTGAGATGGTTAATAGATGCTCCAAAGCCTGATCAAATGAACATCAAGTCTTTTTTACTTGGAAATGATTATGTTCAGTCTTCTCAGCATTTTCGGATTATTTTTAAGGATGTTTTTGGAGCTGACTGACTCCAAATCCACATTATGAAGAGGGAAAAGCTTTAAACTGTGAATGGTTCCCATTGATGATGACTTTAAATCAGATTTTTGCATTTTACTGAGACCTTGTATTTTCTTTTCATTTTCTGAGATGTCTTCCAGAGGGTTGATCACTGAGCTTGATCATGGTGCTATTAGAAAACGTGTGTGAAACTCATAACAGCTTGACGTCTGAGTAGTCGTGGCCGAGTGGTTAAGGCGATGGGCTAGAAATCCATTGGGGTCTCCCCGCGCAGGTGCAAATCCTGCCATCTATGTTTCAATAACTTTTTGACCTTTTATCTTTGTTGTTCAATTTGCATGTTTACTAGTCTATTCCCCATGACAGTGATCTGTGATGGAGCGAGTTTCTAGGACCAAACTGACTTTATATTTGACTGTTCTTTAGATAATCTATTCTGGAGCAACATTACATGTGCGACTTGCCGCTAATCAAAAGAAGCATCGTGGGTGCCATCAGGTAAGAGGTTTTTCTCTTGATCTTGTCCAGCAGCCACAGACCGCTGTCCTGGCTAATATACTGGGACATGCACTTTGATTTGCACAAACCTTAAATTATCTCTCAGATGAAGCCTTTTACAATGCAATGCTAATCTTTATCGACTACTGGATGAACAGTTTTCTAACAGTATAAGTTTTGCAATTTATTTTTTTCACACTTTTTCCAAGTAACAGATACAGCAATCTTTTTACTAGCCACTTTTCATCAACATTTCAAACTGCGCTAGCTGTGATATCGTGGAAATGTTGGTAAATTTGTGGAATGAAAGGTTATAAGATATCAATTTATCATTGTGTATGATTGCAGATTTGCACTGCAGCTTTGGAGCCTGTTTTCGCCATCGTTCACAATTTCATATGCTTTATTCAGCACAACAAGCCGCAGCCATGACTGAGTCATGGTTGGTTCCATGGTGTAATTGTTAGCACTCTGGACTTTGAATCCAGTGATCTGAGTTCAAATCTCAGTGGAACCTGGGCACACATTTCAATTTTTCCATGTGCACTCAGATCGACGATGCCCAATGTTTATGATGAAACAAGCAATTTAAAATCCACATAATAAAAGACAAAAAAAGAGTTCAAGGATTCATGGAATACCATGATCAAAGCTGTCAATCAAGTAGGATTAGCAAAAATTAAAATTGTCTATATCACTCATTGTCTATGTCATACCAAGCAATCTCATACTCTGTGACTTGAGTCAATATTCACATAACACTCTTTCCAAGTGGGTGAATCTGACAAGGATTTGAAGCCAAAATGGCTTCAGGAAGTGTTTTTGATTTTTCTCTAAGCCATCTTTTCTTGTGTTTTCCAGAATTTCCTAAAGTGCCTTATAAACATTTTTGGTGGTGTTTTTCTAAAAATTCTTTTCGGTGTCTTTTGAATGTGTTTTGTGGCTTTTTTTGTAGCACACAAAAGTCAATCAGGACCCTTTATAGGGTCTTTCGAACCTTACCGTTGACTTGTATTATAGGTATGGAGCTGTTCTAAGTGAAAAACATCTGAAGATTGATATGGTAATTTCAGTTAACCACTGGACATTTTTGGAAACTTGAGATGGTTAATAGACGCTCCAAAGCCTGATCAAATGAACATCAAGTCTTTTTTACTTGGAAATGATTATGTTCAGTCTTCTCAGCATTTTCGTATTATTTTTAAGGATGTTTTTGGAGCTGACTGACTCCAAATCCACATTATGAAGAGGGAAAAGCATTAAACTGTGAATGGTTCCCATTGATGATGACTTTAAATCAGATTTTTGCATTTTACTGAGACCTTGTATTTTCTTTTCTTTTTCTGAGATGTCTTCCAGAGGGTTGATCACTGAGCTTTATCATGGTGCTATTAGAAAACGTGTGTGAAACGCATAACAGCTTGACGTCTGAGTAGTCGTGGCCGAGTGGTTAAGGCGATGGGCTAGAAATCCATTGGGGTCTCCCCGCGCAGGTGCAAATCCTGCCGTCTATGTTTCAATAACTTTTTGACCTTTTATCTTTGTTGTTCAATTTGCATGTTTACTAGTCTATTCCCCATGACAGTGATCTGTGATGGAGCGAGTTTCTAGGACCAAACTGACTTTATATTTGACTGTTCTTTAGATAATCTATTCTGGAGCAACATTACATGTGAGACTTGCCGCTAATCAAAAGAAGCATCGTGGGTGCCATCAGGTAAGAGGTTTTTCTCTTGATCTTGTCCAGCAGCCACAGACCGCTGTCCTGGCTAATGGACTGGGACATGCACTTTGATTTGCACAAACCTTAAATTATCTCTCAGATGAAGCCTTTTACCATGCAATGCTAATCTTTATCGACTACTGGATGAACAGTTTTCTAACAGTATAAGTTTTGCAATTTATTTTTTTCACACTTTTTCCAAGTAACAGATACAGCAATCTTTTTATTAGCCACTTTTCATCAACATTTCAAACTGTCCTAGCTGTGATATCGTGGAAATGTTGGTAAATTTGTGGAATGAAAGGTTATAAGATATCAATTTACCATTGTGTATGATTGCAGATTTGCACTGCAGCTTTGGAGCCTGTTTTCGCCATCGTTCACGATTTCATATGCTTTATTCAGCACAACAAGCCGCAGCCATGACTATGTCATGGTTGGTTCCATGGTGTAATGGTTAGCACTCTGGACTTTGAATCCAGTGATCTGAGTTCAAATCTCAGTGGAACCTGCGCACACATTTCAATTTTTCCATCTGCTCTCAGATCGACGATTCCCAATGTTTATGATGAAACAAGCAATTTAAAATCCACATAATAAAAAGACAACAAAAGAGTTCAAGGATTCATGGTCAAAGCTGTCAATATCAATCATTGTCTATGTCATACCAAGCAATCTCATACTCTGTGACTTGAGTCAATATTCACATAACACTCTTTCCAAGTGGGTGAATCTGACAAGGATTTGAAGCCAAAATGGCTTCAGGAAGTGTTTTTGATTTTTCTCTAAGCCATCTTTTCTTGTGTTTTCCAGAATTTCCTAAAGTGCCTAATAAACATTTTTGGTGGTGCTTTTCTAAAAATTCTTTTCGGCGTCTTTTGAATGTGTTTTGTGGCTTTTTTTGTAGCACACAAAAGTCAATCAGGACCCTTTATAGGGTCTTTCGAACCTTACCCTTGACTTGTATTATAGGTATGGAGCTGTTCAAAGTGAAAAACATCTGAAGATTGATATGGTAATTTCAGTTAACCGCTGGACATTTTTGGAAACTTGAGATGGTTAATAGATGCTCCAAAGCCTGATCAAATGAACATCAAGTCTTTTTTACTTGGAAATGATTATGTTCAGTCTTCTCAGCATTTTTGGATTATTTTTAAGGATGTTTTTGGAGCTGACTGACTCCAAATCCACATTATGAAGAGGGAAAAGCTTTAAACTGCGAATGTTTCCAATTGATGATGACTTTAAATCAGATTTTTGCATTTTACTGAGACCTTGTATTTTCTTTTCATTTTCTGAGATGTCTTCCAGAGGGTTGATCACTGAGCGTGATCATGGTGCTATTAGAAAACATGTGTGAAGCTCATAACAGCTTGACGTCCGAGTAGTCGTGGCCGAGTGGTTAAGGCGATGGACTTGAAGTCCATTGCCGCGCAATCTCCCCGCGCAGGTTCAAATCCTGTTGACTACGTCTATGTTTCAATATCTTTTTGAACTTTTATCTTTGTTGTTCAATTTGCATGTTTACTAGTCTATTCCCCATGACAGTGATCTGTGATGGAGCGAGTTTCCAGGACCAAACTGACTTTATCGTTGACTGTTCTTTAGATAATCTATTCTGGAGCAACATTACATGTGCGACTTGTCGCTAATCAAAAGAAGCACCGTGGGTGCCATCAGGTAAGAGGTTTTTCTCTTGATCTTGTCCAGCAGCCACAGACCGCTGTCCTGGCTAATGGACTGGGACATGCACTTTGATTTGTACAAACCTTAAATTATCTCTCAGATGAAGCCTTTTACCATGCAATGCTAATCTTTATCGACTACTGGATGAACAGTTTTCTAACAGTATAAGTTTTGCAATTTATTTTTTTCACACTTTTTCCAAGTAACAGATACAGCAATCTTTTTACTAGCCACTTTTCATCAACATTTCAAACTGCGCTAGCTGTGATATCGTGGAAATGTTGGTAAATTTGTGGAATGAAAGGTTATAAGATATCAATTTATCATTGTGTATGATTGCAGATTTGCACTGCAGCTTTGGAGCCTGTTTTCGCCATCGTTCACGATTTCATATGCTTTATTCAGCACAACAAGCCGCAGCCATGACTGAGTCATGGTTGGTTGCATGGTGTAATTGTTAGCACTCTGGACTTTGAATCCAGTGGTCTGAGTTCAAATCTCAGTGGAACCTGGGCACACATTTTAATTTTTCCATGTGCACTCAGATCGACGATGCCCAATGTTTATGATGAAACAAGCAATTTAAAATCCACATAATAAAAGACAAAAAAAGAGTTCAAGGATTCATGGAATACCATGATCAAAGCTGTCAATCAAGTAGGATTAGCAAAAATTAAAATTGTCTATATCACTCATTGTCTATGTCATACCAAGCAATCTCATACTCTGTGACTTGAGTCAATATTCACATAACACTCTTTCCAAGTGGGTGAATCTGACAAGGATTTGAAGCCAAAATGGCTTCAGGAAGTGTTTTTGATTTTTCTCTAAGCCATCTTTTCTTGTGTTTTCCAGAATTTCCTAAAGTGCCTTATAAACATTTTTGGTGGTGTTTTTCTAAAAATTCTTTTCGGCGTCTTTTGAATGTGTTTTGTGGCTTTTTTTGTAGCACACAAAAGTCAATCAGGACCCTTTATAGGGTCTTTCGAACCTTACCGTTGACTTGTATTATAGGTATGGAGCTGTTCAAAGTGAAAAATATCTGAAGATTGATATGGTAATTTCAGTTAACCGCTGGACATTTTTGGAAACTTGAGATGGTTAATAGACGCTCCAAAGCCTGATCAAATGAACATCAAGTCTTTTATTACTTGGAAATGATTATATCCAGTCTTCTCAGCATTTTCGTATTATTTTTAAGGATGTTTTTGGAGCTGACTGACTCCAAATCCACATTATGAAGAGGGAAAAGCATTAAACTGTGAATGGTTCCCATTGATGATGACTTTAAATCAGATTTTTGCATTTTACTGAGACCTTGTATTTTCTTTTCTTTTTCTGAGATGTCTTCCAGAGGGTTGATCACTGAGCTTTATCATGGTGCTATTAGAAAACGTGTGTGAAACTCATAACAGCTTGACGTCTGAGTAGTCGTGGCCAAGTGGTTAAGGCGATGGGCTAGAAATCCATTGGGGTCTCCCCGCGCAGGTGCAAATCCTGCCGTCTATGTTTCAATAACTTTTTGACCTTTTATCTTTGTTGTTCAATTTGCATGTTTACTAGTCTATTCCCCATGACAGTGATCTGTGATGGAGCGAGTTTCTAGGACCAAACTGACTTTATATTTGACTGTTCTTTAGATAATCTATTCTGGAGCAACATTACATGTGCGACTTGTCGCCAATCAAAAGAAGCACCGTGGGTGCCATCAGGTAAGAGGTTTTTCTCTTGATCTTGTCCAGCAGCCACAGACCGCTGTCCTGGCTAATATACTGGGACATGCACTTTGATTTGCACAAACCTTAAATTATCTCTCAGATGACGCCTTTTACCATGCAATGCTAATCTTTATCGACTACTGGATGAACAGTTTTCTAACAGTATAAGTTTTGCAATTTATTTTTTTCACACTTTTTCCAAGTAACAGATACAGCAATCTTTTTACTAGCCACTTTTCATCAACATTTCAAACTGCGCTAGCTGTGATATCGTGGAAATGTTGGTAAATTTGTGGAATGAAAGGTTATAAGATATCAATTTACCATTGTGTATGATTGCAGATTTGCACTGCAGCTTTGGAGCCTGTTTTCGCCATCGTTCACTATTTCATATGCTTTATTCAGCACAACAAGCCGCAGCCATGATTGCGTCATCGTTGGTTCCATGGTGTAATGGTTAGCACTCGGGACTTTGAATCCAGTGATCTGAGTTCAAATCTCTCAGTAGAATCTGTGCACACATTTCGATTTTTCCATCTGCACTCAGATCGACGATGCCCAATGTTTATGATGAAACAAGCAATTTAAAATACACATAATAAAAGACAAAAAAAGAGTTCAAGGATTCATGGAATACCATGGTCAAAGCTGTCAATCAAGTACGATTAGCAAAAATTAAAATTGTCTATGTCATACCAAGCAATCTCATACTCTGTGACTTGAGTCAATATTCACATAACACTCTTTCCAAGTGGGTGAATCTGACAAGGATTTGAAGCCAAAATGGCTTCAGGAAGTGTTTTTGATTTTTCTCTAAGCCATCTTTTCTTGTGTTTTCCAGAATTTCCTAAAGTGCCTTATAAACATTTTTGGTGGTGTTTTTCTAAAAATTCTTTTCGGCGTCTTTTGAATGTGTTTTGTGGCTTTTTTTGTAGCACACAAAAGTCAATCAGGACCCTTTATAGGGTATTTCGAACCTTACCGTTGACTTGTATTATAGGTATGGAGCTGTTCAAAGTGAAAAACATCTGAAGATTGATATGGTAATTTCAGTTAACCACTGGACATTTTTGGAAACTTGAGATGGTTAATAGACGCTCCAAAGCCTGATCAAATGAACATCAAGTCTTTTTTACTTGGAAATGATTATGTTCTGTCTTCTCAGCATTTTCGTATTATTTTTAAGGATGTTTTTGGAGCTGACTGACTCCAAATCCACATTATGAAGAGGGAAAAGCATTAATCTGTGAATGGTTCCCATTGATGATGACTTTAAATCAGATTTTTGCATTTTACTGAGACCTTGTATTTTCTTTTCTTTTTCTGAGATGTCTTCCAGAGGGTTGATCACTGAGCTTTATCATGGTGCTATTAGAAAACGTTTGTGAAACGCATAACAGCTTGACGTCTGAGTAGTCGTGGCCGAGTGGTTAAGGCGATGGGCTAGAAATCCATTGGGGTCTCCCCGCGCAGGTGCAAATCCTGCCATCTATGTTTCAATAACTTTTTGACCTTTTATCTTTGTTGTTCAATTTGCATGTTTACTAGTCTATTCCCCATGACAGTGATCTGTGATGGAGCGAGTTTCTAGGACCAAACTGACTTTATATTTGACTGTTCTTTAGATAATCTATTCTGGAGCAACATTACATGTGCGACTTGCCGCTAATCAAAAGAAGCATCGTGGGTGCCATCAGGTAAGAGGTTTTTCTCTTGATCTTGTCCAGCAGCCTCAGACCGCTGTCCTGGCTAATGGACTGGGACATGCACTTTGATTTGCACAAACCTGAAATTATCTCTCAGATGAAGCCTTTTACCATGCAATGCTAATCTTTATCGACTACTGGATGAACAGTTTTCTAACAGTATAAGTTTTGCAATTTATTTTTTTCACACTTTTTCCAAGTAACAGATACAGCAATCTTTTTATTAGCCACTTTTCATCAACATTTCAAACTGTCCTAGCTGTGATCTCGTGGAAATGTTGGTAAATTTGTGGAATGAAAGGTTATAAGATATCAATTTACCATTGTGTATGATTGCAGATTTGCACTGCAGCTTTGGAGCCTGTTTTCGCCATCGTTCTCGATTTCATATGCTTTATTCAGCACAACAAGCCGCAGCCATGACTGTGTCATGGTTGGGTCCATGGTGTAATGGTTAGCACTCTGCACTTTGAATCCAGTGATCTGAGTTCAAAGCTCAGTGGAACCTGCGCACACATATCGATTTTTCCATCTGCTCTCAGATCGACGATTCCCAATGTTTATGATGAAACAAGCAATTTAAAATCCACATAATAAAAGACAACAAAAGAGTTCAAGGATTCATGGTCAAAGCTGTCAATATCAATCATTGTCTATGTCATACCAAGCAATCTCATACTCTGTGACTTGAGTCAATATTCACATAACACTCTTTCCAAGTGGGTGAATCTGACAAGGATTTGAAGCCAAAATGGCTTCAGGAAGTGTTTTTGATTTTTCTCTAAGCCATCTTTTCTTGTGTTTTCCAGAATTTCCTAAAGTGCCTTATAAACATTTTTGGTGGTGCTTTTCTAAAAATTCTTTTCGGCGTCTTTTGAATGTGTTTTGTGGCTTTTTTTGTAGCACACAAAAGTCAATCAGGACCCTTTATAGGGTCTTTCGAACCTTACCGTTGACTTGTATTATAGGTATGGAGCTGTTCAAAGTGAAAAACATCTGAAAATTGATATGGTAATTTCAGTTAACCGCTGGACATTTTTGGAAACTTGAGATGGTTAATAGACGCTCCAAAGCCTGATCAAATGAACATCAAGTCTTTTATTACTTGGAAATGATTATGTTCAGTCTTCTCAGCATTTTCGTATTATTTTTAATGAAGTTTTTGGAGCTGACTGACTCCAAATCCACATTATGAAGAGGGAAAAGCATTAAACTGTGAATGGTTCCCATTGATGATGACTTTAAATCAGATTTTTGCATTTTACTGAGACCTTGTATTTTCTTTTCATTTTCTGAGATGTCTTCCAGAGGGTTGATCACTGAGCGTGATCATGGTGCTATTAGAAAACATGTGTGAAGCTCATAACAGCTTGACGTCCGAGTAGTCGTGGCCGAGTGGTTAAGGCGATGGACTTGAAGTCCATTGGGGTCTCCCCGCGCAGGTTCAAATCCTGCTGACTACGTCTATGTTTCAATATCTTTTTGACCTTTTATTTTTGTTGTTCAATTTGCATGTTTACTAGTCTATTCCCCATGACAGTGATCTGTGATGGAGCGAGTTTCTAGGACCAAACTGACTTTATCTTTGACTGTTCTTTAGATAATCTATTCTGGAGCAACATTACATGTGCGACTTGCCGCTAATCAAAAGAAGCATCGTGGGTGCCATCAGGTAAGAGGTTTTTCTCTTGATCTTGTCCAGCAGCCACAGACCGCTGTCCTGGCTAATATACTGGGACATGCACTTTGATTTGCACAAACCTTAAATGATCTCTCAGATGAAGCCTTTTACCATGCAATGCTAATCTTTATCGACTACTGGATGAACAGTTTTCTAACAGTATAAGTTTTGCAATGTATTTTTTTCACACTTTTTCCAAGTAACAGATACAGCAATCCTTTTACTAGCCACTTTTCATCAACATTTCAAACTGCGCTAGCTGTGATATCGTGGAAATGTTGGTAAATTTGTGGAATGAAAGGTTATAAGATATCAATTTATCATTGTGTATGATTGCAGATTTGCACTGCAGCTTTGGAGCCTATTTTCGCCATCGTTCACGATTTCATATGCTTTATTCAGCACAACAAGCCGCAGCCATGACTGAGTCATGGTTGGTTCCATGGTGTAATTGTTAGCACTCTGGACTTTGAATCCAGTGATCTGAGTTCAAATCTCAGTGGAACCTGGGCACACATGTCAATTTTTCCATGTGCATTCAGATCGACGATGCCCAATGTTTATGATGAAACAAGCAATTTAAAATCCACATAATAAAAGACAAAAAAAGAGTTCAAGGATTCATGGAATACCATGATCAAAGCTGTCAATCAAGTAGGATTAGCAAAAATTAAAATTGTCTATATCACTCATTGTCTATGTCATACCAAGCAATCTCATACTCTGTGACTTGAGTCAATATTCACATAACACTCTTTCCAAGTGGGTGAATCTGACAAGGATTTGAAGCCAAAATGGCTTCACGAAGTGTTTTTGATTTTTCTCTAAGCCATCTTTTCTTGTGTTTTCCAGAATTTCCTAAAGTGCCTTATAAACATTTTTGGTGGTGTTTTTCTAAAAATTCTTTTCGGCGTCTTTTGAATGTGTTTTGTGGCTTTTTTTGTAGCACACAAAAGTCAATCAGGGCCCTTTATAGGGTCTTTCGAACCTTACCCTTGACATGTATTATAGGTATGGAGCTGTTCAAAGTGAAAAACATCTGAAGATTGATATGGTAATTTCAGTTAACCGCTGGACATTTTTGGAAACTTGAGATGGTTAATAGACGCTCTAAAGCCTGATCAAATGAACATCAAGTCTTTTTTACTTGGAAATGATTATATTCAGTCTTCTCAGCATTTTCGTATTATTTTTAAGGATGTTTTTGGAGCTGACTGACTCCAAATCCACATTATGAAGAGGGAAAAGCATTAAACTGTGAATGGTTCCCATTGATGATGACTTTAAATCAGATTTTTGCATTTTACTGAGACCTTGTATTTTATTTTCTTTTTCTGAGTTGTCTTCCAGAGGGTTGATCACTGAGCTTTATCATGGTGCTATTAGAAAACGTGTGTGAAACTCATAACAGCTTGACGTCTGAGTAGTCGTGGCCGAGTGGTTAAGGCGATGGGCTAGAAATCCATTGGTGTCTCCCCGCGCAGGTGCAAATCCTGCCGTCTATGTTTCAATAACTTTTTGACCTTTTATCTTTGTTGTTCAATTTGCATGTTTACTAGTCTATTCCCCATGACAGTGATCTGTGATGGAGCGAGTTTCTAGGACCAAACTGACTTTATATTTGACTGTTCTTTAGATAATCTATTCTGGAGCAAGATTACATGTGCGACTTGCCGCTAATCAAAAGAAGCATCGTGGGTGCCATCAGGTAAGAGGTTTTTCTCTTGATCTTGTCCAGCAGCCACAGACCGCTGTCCTGGCTAATGGACTGGGACATGCACTTTGATTTGCACAAACCTTAAATTATCTCTCAGATGAAGCCTTTTACCATGCAATGCTAATCTTTATCGACTACTGGATGAACAGTTTTCTAACAGTATAAGTTTTGCAATGTATTTTTTTCACACTTTTTCCAAGTAACAGATACAGCAATCTTTTTACTAGCCACTTTTCATCAACATTTCAAACTGCGCTAGCTGTGATATCGTGGAAATGTTGGTAAATTTGTGGAATGAAAGGTTATAAGATATCAATTTATCATTGTGTATGATTGCAGATTTGCACTGCAGCTTTGGAGCCTGTTTTCGCCATCGTTCACGATTTCATATGCTTTATTCAGCACAACAAGCCGCAGCCATGACTGAGTCATGGTTGGTTCCATGGTGTAATTGTTAGCACTCTGGACTTTGAATCCAGTGATCTGAGTTCAAATCTCAGTGGAACCTGGGCACACATGTCAATTTTTCCATGTGCACTCAGATCGACGATGCCCAATGTTTATGATGAAACAAGCAATTTAAAATCCACATAATAAAAGAAAAAAAAAGAGTTCAAGGATTCATGGAATACCATGATCAAAGCTGTCAATCAAGTAGGATTAGCAAAAATTAAAATTGTCTATATCACTCATTGTCTATGTCATACCAAGCAAGCTCATACTCTGTGACTTGAGTCAATATTCACATAACACTCTTTCCAAGTGGGTGAATCTGACAAGGATTTGAAGCCAAAATGGCTTCACGAAGTGTTTTTGATTTTTCTCTAAGCCATCTTTTCTTGTGTTTTCCAGAATTTCCTAAAGTGCCTTATAAACATTTTTGGTGGTGTTTTTCTAAAAATTCTTTTCGGCGTCTTTTGAATGTGTTTTGTGGCTTTTTTTGTAGCACACAAAAGTCAATCAGGACCCTTTATAGGGTCTTTCGAACCTTACCCTTGACTTGTATTATAGGTATGGAGCTGTTCAAAGTGAAAAACATCTGAAGATTGATATGGTAATTTCAGTTAACCGCTGGACATTTTTGGAAACTTGAGATGGTTAATAGACGCTCTAAAGCCTGATCAAATGAACATCAAGTCTTTTTTACTTGGAAATGATTATGTTCAGTCTTCTCAGCATTTTCGTATTATTTTTAAGGATGTTTTTGGAGCTGACTGACTCCAAATCCACATTATGAAGAGGGAAAAGCATTAAACTGTGAATGGTGCCCATTGATGATGACTTTAAATCAGATTTTTGCATTTTACTGAGACCTTGTTTTTTATTTTCTTTTTCTGAGTTGTCTTCCAGAGGGTTGATCACTGAGCTTTATCATGGTGCTATTAGAAAACGTGTGTGAAACTCATAACAGCTTGACGTCTGAGTAGTCGTGGCCGAGTGGTTAAGGCGATGGGCTAGAAATCCATTGGGGTCTCCCCGCGCAGGTGCAAATCCTGCCGTCTATGTTTCAATAACTTTTTGACCTTTTATCTTTGTTGTTCAATTTGCATGTTTACTAGTCTATTCCCCATGACAGTGATCTGTGATGGAGCGAGTTTCTAGGACCAAACTGACTTTATATTTGACTGTTCTTTAGATAATCTATTCTGGAGCAACATTACATGTGCGACTTGCCGCTAATCAAAAGAAGCATCGTGGGTGCCATCAGGTAAGAGGTTTTTCTCTTGATCTTGTCCAGCAGCCACAGACCGCTGTCCTGGCTAATGGACTGGGACATGCACTTTGATTTGCACAAACCTTAAATTATCTCTCAGATGAAGCCTTTTACCATGCAATGCTAATCTTTATCGACTACTGGATGAACAGTTTTCTAACAGTATAAGTTTTGCAATTTATTTTTTTCACACTTTTTCCAAGTAACAGATACAGCAATCTTTTTATTAGCCACTTTTCATCAACATTTCAAACTGTCCTAGCTGTGATATCGTGGAAATGTTGGTAAATTTGTGGAATGAAAGGTTATAAGATATCAATTTACCATTGTGTATGATTGCAGATTTGCACTGCAGCTTTGGAGCCTGTTTTCGCCATCGTTCACTATTTCATATGCTTTATTCAGCACAACAAGCCGCAGCCATGACTATGTCATGGTTGGGTCCATGGTGTAATGGTTAGCACGCTGGACATTGAGTCCAGTGATCTGAGTTCAAATCTCAGTGGAACCTGGGCACACATTTTGATTTTTCCATCTGCTCTCAGATCGACGATTCCCAATGTTTATGATGAAACAAGCAATTTAAAATCCACATAATAAAAGACAACAAAAGAGTTCAAGGATTCATGGTCAAAGCTGTCAATATCAATCATTGTCTATGTCATACCAAGCAATCTCATACTCTGTGACTTGAGTCAATATTCACATAACACTCTTTCCAAGTGGGTGAATCTGACAAGGATTTGAAGCCAAAATGGCTTCAGGAAGTGTTTTTGATTTTTCTCTAAACCATCTTTTCTTGTGTTTTCCAGAATTTCCTAAAGTGCCTTATAAACATTTTTGGTGGTGTTTTTCTAAAAATTCTTTTCGGCGTCTTTTGAATGTGTTTTGTGGCTTTTTTTGTAGCACACAAAAGTCAATCAGGACCCTTTATAGGGTCTTTCGAACCTTACCCTTGACTTGTATTATAGGTATGGAGCTGTTCAAAGTGAAAAACAGCTGAAGATTGATATGGTAATTTCAGTTAACCGCTGGACATTTTTGGAAACTTGAAATGGTTAATAGACGCTCCAAAGCCTGATCAAATGAACATCATGTCTTTTTTACTTGGAAATGATTATGTTCAGTCTTCTCAGCATTTTTGGATTATTTTTAAGGATGTTTTTGGAGCTGACTGACTCCAAATCGACATTATGAAAAGGGAAAAGCTTTAAACTGTGAATGCTTCCAATTGATGATGACTTTAAATCAGATTTTTGCATTTTACTGAGACCTTGTATTTTCTTTTCATTTTCTGAGATGTCTTCCAGAGGGTTGATCACTGAGCTTGAGCATGGTGCTATTAGAAAACGTGTGTAAAACTCATAACAGCTTTGTGGCCGAGTGGTTAAGGCGATGGGCTAGAAATCCATTGGGGTGTCCCCGCACAGATGCAAATCCTGCCGACTACGTCTATGTTTCAATAACTTTTTGACCTATTATCTTTGTTGTTCAATTTGCATGTTTACTAGTCTTTTCCCCATGACAGTGATCTGTGATGGAGCGAGTTTCTAGGACCAAACTGACTTTATCTTTGACTGTTCTTTAGATAATCTGTTCTGGAGCAACATTACATGTGCGACTTGCCGCTAATCAAAAGAAGCACCGTGGGTGCCATCAGGTAAGAGGTTTTTCTCTTGATCTTGTCCAGCAGCCACAGACCGCTGTCCTGGCTAATGGACTGGAACATGCACTTTGATTTGCACAAACCTTAAATTATCTCTCAGATGAAGCCTTTTACCATGCAATGCTAATCTTTATTAACTACTGGATGAACAGTTTTCTAACAGTATAAGTTTTGCAAATTATTTTTTTCACACTTTTTCCAAGTAACAGATACAGCAATCTTTTTACTAGCCACTTTTCATCAACATTTCAAACTGTCCTAGCTGTGATATCGTGGAAATGTTGGTAAATTTGTGGAATGAAAGGTTATAAGATATCAATTTACCATTGTGTATGATTGCAGATTTGCACTGCAGCTTTAGAGCCTGTTTTCGCCATCGTTCACGATTTCATATGCTTTATTCAGCAAAACAAGCCGCAGCCATGACTGCGTCAAGGTTGGTTCCATGGTGTAATGGTTAGCACTCTGGACTTTGAATCCAGTGATCTGAGTTCAAATCTCAGTGGAACCTGGGCACTCATTTTGATTTTTCCATCTGCACTCAGATCGACGAAGCCCAATGTTTATGATGAAACAAGCAATTTAAAATCCACATAATAAAAGACAAAAAAAGAGTTCAAGGATTCATGGAATACCATGATCAAAGCTGTCAATCAAGTAGGATTAGCAAAAATTAAAATTGTCTATATCACTCATTGTCTATGTCATACCAAGCAATCTCATACTCTGTGACTTGAGTCAATATTCACATAACACTCTTTCCAAGTGGGTGAATCTGACAAGGATTTGAAGACAAAATTACATGTGCGACTTGCTGCTAATCAAAAGAAGCACCGTGGGTGCCATCAGGTAAGAGGTTTTTCTCTTGATCTTGTCCAGCAGCCACAGACCGCTGTCCTGGCTAATGGACTGGGACATGCACTTTGATTTGCACAAACCTTAAATTATCTCTTAGATGAAGCCTTTTACCATGCAATGCTAATCTTTATCAACTACTGGATGAACAGTTTTCTAACAGTATAAGTTTTGCAATTTGTTTTTTTCACACTTTTTCCAAGTAACAGATACAGCAATCTTTTTACTAGCCACTTTTCATCAACATTTCAACATTCTTTGGTAATCCTTATTGATCTCCATGACGACGACCCTGATGACGACGACCCTGAAGACCACACCAAAGAAGACTAGAAATATGACCCTAAATAATAAGACCAAGAGGACAAAGAACATGAAGACAACCACCAAGATACAGAACAAAAGACAGAAGAACAAGAAGCAGAAGAAGCAAAAGCAGAAGAACAGAAAGCAGAAGAACATTAAGCATAAGACTAAAAATCAGCATAGAAGAAATCAAAATTATAAGCAGAAGAAGACTAAGCAGTAAATGGGGGTGAGTCCGTTACTCCTCGTGGTGCCCCTGCTGCAGGCCAAACTGAACGCGGACAAATCCTGTTGTAAATCTTTAGTGACAGGCAGAACGTAAGGTGTAATCTTATAACTTTTATAGATAAGTACTACAGGAATGCCTGTCATCATAAGAAAATGAAGACAAAGAAGAATAGGAAGAAGATGAAGAAATAGCATATTAAAGTTAATAATAGCTGAATAAGAAGAATATGAAGAATGGGAAAAAAAAATTAAAGGGAAGAAGATGAAGAAGAAGATGAATAAGGTGAAGAAAAAGTTGATGAAAAAAATGCTACTGCTGCGGATCATGAAGGAGAAAGTGTGGGAGAAGTACAAAAGAAGGTGAAGAGCATGGAAGTTGTGAAACATACATATCTGACAAAATATAAAAAAAGGTTAACATAGTCAATATCTTTTTAACTCCGAACGTCTTGAAAAAAAAAAATTGGAATTAATGCTATGCCATGTGATTTGAATAAACTACTATGCCTTTATTTGTCTTCTCCACCAATACATTCTACATGATTCTTATTTGTTTTCAATTATGTAGAATTAGCCAACAAGGAAATAAAGGTCTTTTTTTAATTCCGATACCGGAAGTCCCATTGACTTGAATGGGACTTCCGGTATCGGAATCGGCGATACTCGATATTTTTTTCGTATCGGGCGATACCATCCAATATGATACTTTTGGGTATCGAACGGTATCTCTCAACACTAATGATGACTTTAAATCAGATTTTTGCAAAAGTTATCAATCAAGTAGGATAAGCAAAATGTAAAATTAGCTTCAGGAAACAAAACTCATTGTCTATGTCTTACCAAGCAATCTCATACTCTGTGACTTGAGTCAATATTCACATAACACTCTTTCCAAGTGGGTGAATCTGACAAGGATTTGAAGCCAAAATGGCTTCAGGAAGTGTTTTTGATTTTTCTCTAAGCCATCTTTTCTTGTGTTTTCCAGAATTTCCTAAAGTGCCTTATAAACATTTTTGGTGGTGTTTTTCTAAAAATTCTTTTCGGCGTCATTTGAATGTGTTTTGTGGCTTTTTTTATAGCACACAAAAGTCAATCAGGACCCTTTATAGGGTCTTTCGAACCTTACCGTTGACTTGTAGTATAGGTATGGAGCTGTTCAAAGTGAAAAACAGCTGAAGATTGATATGGTAATTTCAGTTAACCGCTGGACATTTTTGGAAACTTGACATGGTTAAAGACGCTCCAAAGCCTGATCAAATGAACATCAAGTTTTTTTTACTTGGAAATGATTATGTTCAGTCTTCTCAGCATTTTCGGATTATTTTTAAGGATGTTTTTGGAGCTGACTGACTCCAAATCCACATTATGAAGAGGGAATAGCTTTAAACTGTGAATGGTTCCCATTGATGATGACTTTAAATCAGATTTTTGCATTTTACTGAGACCTTGTATTTTCTTTTCATTTACTGAGATGTCTTCCAGAGGGTTGATCACTGAGCTTGATCATGGTGCTATTAGAAAACGTGTGTGAAACTCATAACAGCTTGACGTCCGAGTAGTCGTGGCCGAGTGGTTAAGGAGATGGGCAAGAATTCCATTGGGGTCTCCCCGCGCAGGTGCAAATCCTGCCGACTACGTCTATGTTTCAATAACTTTTTGACCTTTTATCTTTGTTGTTCAATTTGCATGTTTACTAGTCTATTCCCCATGACAGTGATCTGTGATGGAGCGAGTTTCTCGGACCAAACTGATTTTATCTTTGACTGTTCTTTAGATAATCTATTCTGGAGCAACATTACATGTGCGACTTGCCGCTAATCAAAAGAAGCACCGTGGGTG
This sequence comes from Dendrobates tinctorius, assembly GCF_039654945.1. NCBI lineage: Eukaryota > Metazoa > Chordata > Amphibia > Anura > Dendrobatidae > Dendrobates > Dendrobates tinctorius. The sequence continues at coordinate 7,273,852 of NW_027361716.1, forward strand.
CCATCAGGTAAGAGGTCTTTCTCTTGATCTTGTCCAGCAGCCACAGACCGCTGTCCTGGCTAATGGACTGGGACATGCACTTTGATTTGCACAAACCTTAAATTATCTCTCAGATGAAGCCTTTTACCATGCAATGCTAATCTTTATCGACTACTGGATGAACAGTTTTCTAACAGTATAAGTTTTGCAATTTATTTTTTTCACACTTTTTCCAAGTAACAGATACAGCAATCTTTTTACTAGCCACTTTTCATCAACATTTCAAACTGTCCTAGCTGTGATATCGTGGAAATGTTGGTAAATTTGTGGAATGAAAGGTTATAAGATATCAATTTACCATTGTGTATGATTGCAGATTTGCACTGCAGCTTTGGAGCCTGTTTTCGCCATCGTTCACGATTTCATATGCTTTATTCAGCACAACAAGCCGCAGCCATGACTGTGTCATGGTTGGTTCCATGGTGTAATGGTTAGCACTCTGGACTTTGAATCCAGTGATCTGAGTTCAAATCCCAGTGGAGCCTGGACACTCATTTTGATTTTTCCATCTGCACTCAGATTGACGATGCCCAATGTTTATGATGAAACAAGCAATTTAAAATCCACATAATAAAAGACAAAAAAAGAGTTCAAGGATTCATGGAATACCATGGTCAAAGCTGTCAATCAAGTAGGATTAGCATAAATTAAAATTGTCTATATCACTCATTGTCTATGTCACTCATTGTCTATGTCATACCAAGCAATCTCATACTCTGTGACTTGAGTCAATATTCACATAACACTCTTTCCAAGTGGGTGAATCTGACAAGGATTTGAAGCCAAAATGGCTTCAGGAAGTGTTTTTGATTTTTCTCTAAGCCATCTTTTCTTGTGTTTTCCAGAATTTCCTAAAGTGCCTTATAAACATTTTTGGTGGTGTTTTTCTAAAAATTATTTTCGGCGTCTTTTGAATGTGTTTTGTGGCTTTTTTTGTAGCACACAAAAGTCAATCAGGACCCTTTATAGGGTCTTTCGAACCTTACAGTTGACTTGTAGTATAGGTATGGAGCTGTTCAAAGTGAAAAACAGCTGAAGATTGATATGGTAATTTCAGTTAACCGCTGGACATTTTTGGAAACTTGACATGGTTAATAGACGCTCCAAAGCCTGATCAAAAGAACATCAAGTTTTTTTTACTTGGAAATGATTATGTTCAGTCTTCTCAGCATTTTCGGATTATTTTTAAGGATGTTTTTGGAGCTGACTGACTCCAAATCCACATTATGAAGAGGGAATAGCTTTAAACTGTGAATGGTTCCCATTGATGATGACTTTAAATCAGATTTTTGCATTTTACTGAGACCTTGTATTTTCTTTTCATTTACTGAGATGTCTTCCAGAGGGTTGATCACTGAGCTTGATCATGGTGCTATTAGAAAACGTGTGTGAAACTCATAACAGCTTGACGTCCGAGTAGTCGTGGCTGAGTGGTTAAGGAGATGGGCAAGAAATCCATTGGGGTCTCCCCGCGCAGGTGCAAATCCTGCCGACTACGTCTATGTTTCAATAACTTTTTGACCTTTTATCTTTGTTGTTCAATTTGCATGTTTACTAGTCTTATTCCCCATGACAGTGATCTGTGATGGAGCGAGTTTCTCGGACCAAACTGACTTTATCTTTGACTGTTCTTTAGATAATCTATTCTGGAGCAACATTACATGTGCGACTTGCCGCTAATCAAAAGAAGCACCGTGGGTGCCATCAGGTAAGAGGTTTTTCTCTTGATCTTGTCCAGCAGCCACAGACCGCTGTCCTGGCTAATGGACTGGGACATGCACTTTGATTTGCACAAACCTTAAATTATCTCTCAGATGAAGCCTTTTACCATGCAATGCTAATCTTTATCGACTACTGGATGAACAGTTTTCTAACAGTATAAGTTTTGCAATTTATTTTTTTCACACTTTTTCCAAGTAACAGATACAGCAATCTTTTTACTAGCCACTTTTCATCAACATTTCAAACTGTCCTAGCTGTGATATTGTGGAAATGTTGGTAAATTTGTGGAATGAAAGGTTATAAGATATCAATTTATCATTGTGTATGATTGCAGATTTGCACTGCAGCTTTGGAGCCTGTTTTCGCCATCGTTCACGATTTCATATGCTTTATTCAGCACAACAAGCCGCAGCCATGACTGTGTAATGGTTGGTTCCATGGTGTAATCGTTAGCACTCTGGACTTTGAATCCAGTGATCTCAGTTCAAATCTCAGTGGAACCTGGGCACACATTTCGATTTTTCCATCTGCACTCAGATCGACGATGCTCAATGTTTATGATGAAACAAGCAATTTAAAATCCACATAATAAAAGACAAAAAAAGAGTTCAAGGATTTATGGAATACCATGGTCAAAGCTGCCAATCAAGTAGGATTAGCAAAAATTAAAATAGTCTATGTCACTCATTGTCTATGTCATACCAAGCAATCTCATACTCTGTGACTTGAGTCAATATTCACATAACACTCTTTCCAAGTGGGTGAATCTGACAAGGATTTGAAGCCAAAATGGCTTCAGGAAGTGTTTTTGATTTTTCTCTAAGCCATCTTTTCTTGTGTTTTCCAGAATTTCCTAAAGTGCCTTATAAACATTTTTGGTGGTGTTTTTCTAAAAATTATTTTCGGCGTCATTTGAATGTGTTTTGTGGCTTTTTTTGTAGCACACAAAAGTCAATCAGGACCCTTTATAGGGTCTTTCGAACCTTACCGTTGACTTGTAGTATAGGTATGGAGCTGTTCAAAGTGAAAAACAGCTGAAGATTGATATGGTAATTTCAGTTAACCGCTGGACATTTTTGGAAACTTGACATGGTTAATAGACGCTCCAAAGCCTGATCAAATGAACATCAAGTTTTTTTTACTTGGAAATGATTATGTTCAGTCTTCTCAGCATTTTCGGATTATTTTTAAGGATGTTTTTGGAGCTGACTGACTCCAAATCCACATTATGAAGAGGGCATAGCTTTAAACTGTGAATGGTTCCCATTGATGTTGACTTTAAATCAGATTTTTGCATTTTACTGAGACCTTGTATTTTCTTTTCATTTACTGAGATGTCTTCCAGAGGGTTGATCACTGAGCTTGATCATGGTGCTATTAGAAAACGTGTGTGAAACTCATAACAGCTTGACGTCCGAGTAGTCGTGGCCGAGTGGTTAAGGAGATGGGCAAGAAATCCATTGGGGTCTCCCCGCGCAGGTGCAAATCCTGCCGACTACGTCTATGTTTCAATAACTTTTTGACCTTTTATCTTTGTTGTTCAATTTGCATGTTTACTAATCTATTCCCCATGACAGTGATCTGTGATGGAGCGAGTTTCTCGGACCAAACTGACTTTATCTTTGACTGTTCTTTAGATAATCTATTCTGGAGCAACATTACATGTGCGACTTGCCGCTAATCAAAAGAAGCACCGTGGGTGCCATCAGGTAAGAGGTCTTTCTCTTGATCTTGTCCAGCAACCACAGACCGCTGTCCTGGCTAATGGACTGGGACATGCACTTTGATTTGCACAAACCTTAAATTATCTCTCAGATGAAGCCTTTTACCATGCAATGCTAATCTTTATCGACTACTGGATGAACAGTTTTCTAACAGTATAAGTTTTGCAATTTATTTTTTTCACACTTTTTCCAAGTAACAGATACAGCAATCTTTTTACTAGCCACTTTTCATCAACATTTCAAACTGTCCTAGCTGTGATATCGTGGAAATGTTGGTAAATTTGTGGAATGAAAGGTTATAAGATATCAATTTACCATTGTGTATGATTGCAGATTTGCACTGCAGCTTTGGAGCCTGTTTTCGCCATCGTTCACGATTTCATATGCTTTATTCAGCACAACAAGCCGCAGCCATGACTGTGTCATGGTTGGTTCCATGGTGTAATGGTTAGCACTCTGGACTTTGAATCCAGTGATCTGAGTTCAAATCTCAGTGGAAACTGGGCTCTCATTTTGATTTTTCCATCTGCACTCAGATTGACGATACCCAATGTTTATGATGAAACAAGCAATTTAAAATCCACATAATAAAAGACAAAAAAAGAGTTCAAGGATTCATGGAATACTATGGTCAAAGCTGTCAATCAAGTAGGATTAGCATAAATTAAAATTGTCTATATCACTCATTGTCTATGTCACTCATTGTCTATGTCATACCAAGCAATCTCATACTCTGTGACTTGAGTCAATATCCACATAACACTCTTTCCAAGTGGGTGAATCTGACAAGTATTTGAAGCCAAAATGGCTCCAGGAAGTGTTTTTGATTTTTCTCTAAGCCATCTTTTCATGTGTTTTCCAGAATTTCCTAAAGTGCCTTATAAACATTTTTGGTGGTGTTTTTCTAAAAATTATTTTCGGCGTCTTTTGAATGTGTTTTGTGGCTTTTTTTGTAGCACACAAAAGTCAATCAGGACCCTTTATAGGGTCTTTTGAACCTTACCGTTGACTTGTAGTATAGGTATGGAGCTGTTCAAAGTGAAAAACAGCTGAAGATTGATATGGTAATTTCAGTTAACCGCTGGACATTTTTGGAAACTTGACATGGTTAATAGACGCTCCAAAGCCTGATCAAAAGAACATCAAGTTTTTTTTACTTGGAAATGATTATGTTCAGTCTTCTCAGCATTTTCGGATTATTTTTAAGGATGTTTTTGGAGCTGACTGACTCCAAATCCACATTATGAAGAGGGAATAGACTTTAAATCAGATTTTTGCATTTTACTGAGACCTTGTATTTTCTTTTCATTTTCTGAGATGTCTTCCAGAGGGTTGATCACTGAGCTTGATCATGGTGCTATTAGAAAACGTTGAGAAGACTGAGCATAATCATTTCCAAGTAAAAAAGACTTGGTGTTCATTTGATCAGGCTTTGGAGCGTCTATTAACCATCTCAAGTTTCCAAAAATGTCCAGCGGTTAACTGAAATTACCATATTTCACTTTGAACAGCTCCATACCTATAATACAAGTCAACGGTAAGGTTCGAAAGACCCTATAAAGGGTCCTGATTGACTTTTGTATAAGACAAAAAAAGCCACAAAACACATTCAAAAGACGCCGAAAAGAATTTTTAGAAAAACACCACCAAAAATGTTTATAAGGCGCTTTAGGAAATTCTGAAAAACACAAGAAAATATGGCTTAGAGAAAAATCAAAAACACTTCCTGAAGCCATTTTGGCTTCAAATCCTTGTCAGATTCACCCACTTGGAAAGAGTGTTATGTGAATATCGTCTCAAGTCACAGAGTATGAGATTGTTTGGTATGACATAGACAATGAGTGACATAGAAAATGAGTGATATAGACAATTTTAATTTTTGCTAATCCTACTTGATTGACTGCTTTGACCTTGGTATTCCATGAATCCTTGAACTTTTTTTTGTCTTTTATTATGTGGATTTTAAATTGCTTGTTTCATCTTAAACATTGGGCATCGTCGATCTGAGTGCAGATGGAAAAATCGAAATGTGTGCCCAGGTTCCACTGAGATTTGAACTCAGATCACTGGATTCAAAGTCAAGAGTGCTAACCATAACATCATGGAACCAACCATGCCTCAGACATGGCTGCGGCTTGTTGTGCTGAATAAAGCATATGAAATCGTGAACGATGGCGAAAACAGGCTCCAAAGCTGAAGTGCAAATCTGCATTCATACACAATGTTAAATTGATATCTTATAACCTTTCATTCCACAAATTTACCAAACATTTCCACGATATCACAGCTAGCGCAGTTTGAAATGTTGATGAAAAGTGGCTAGTGAAAAGATTGCTGTATCTGTTACTTGGAAAAAGTGTGAAAAAAATAAATTGCAAAACTTATACTGTTAGAAAACTGTTCATCCAGTAGTCGATAAAGATTAGCATTGCATGGTAAAAGGCTTCATCTGAGAGATAATTTAAGGTTTGTGCAAATCAAAGTGCATGTCCCAGTCCATTAGCCAGGACAGCGGTCTGTGGCTGCTGGACAAGATCAAGAGAAAATCCTCTTACCTGATGGCACCCACGGTGCTTCTTTTGATTAGCGGCAAGTAGCACATGTAATGTTGCTACAGAATAGATTATCTAAAGAACAGTCAAAGATAAAGTCAGTTTGGTCGAGGAAACTCGCTCCATCACAGATCACTGTCATGGGGAATAGACTAGTAAACATGCAAATTGAACAACAAAGATAAAAGGTCAAAAAAATATTGAAACATAGACATAATCGGCAGGATTTGAACCTGCGCGGAGAGACCCCAATGGATATCTAGTCCATCGCCTTAACCACTCCGCCACGACTACTCAGACGTCAAGCTGTTATGAGTTTCACACACGTTTTCTAATAGCACCATGATCAAGCTCAGTGATCAACCCTCTGGAAGACATCTCAGAAAATGAAAAGAAAATACAAGGTCTCAGTAAAATGCAAAAATCTGATTTAAAGTCATCATCAATGGGAACCATTCACAGTTTAAAGCTTTTCCATCTTCATAATGTGGATTTGGAGTCAGTCAGCTCCAAAAACATCCTTAAAAATAATCCGAAAATGCTGAGAAGACTGAAAATAATCATTTCCAAGTAAAAAAGACTTGGTGTTCATTTGATCAGGCTTTGGAGCGTATATTAACCATGTCAAGTTTCCAAAAATGTCCAGCGGTTAACTGAAATTACCATATCAATCTTCAGATGTTTTTCACTTTGAACAGCTCCATACCTATACTACAAGTCAACGGTAAGGTTCGAAAGACCCTATAAAGGGTCCTGATTGACTTTTGTGTGCTACAAAAAAAGCCACAAAACACATTCAAAAGACGCCGAAAAGAATTTTTAGAAAAACACCACCAAAAATGTTTATAAGGCACTTTAGGAAATTCTGGAAAACACAAGAAAAGATGGCTTAGAGAAAAATCAAAAACACTTCCTGAAGCCATTTTGGCTTCAAATCCTTGTCAGATTCACCCACTTGGAAAGAGTGTTATGTGAATATTGACTCAAGTCACAGAGTATGAGATTGCTTGGTATGACATAGACAATGAGTGACATAGACAATTTTAATTTTTGCTAATCCTACTTGATTGACAGCTTTGACCATGGTATTCCATGAATCCTTGAACTCTTTTTTTGTCTTTTATTATGTGGATTTTAAATTGCTTGTTTCATCATAAACATTGGGCATCGTCGATCTGAGTGCAGATGGAAAAATCGAAATGTGTGCCCAGGTTCCACTGAGATTTGAATTCAGATCACAGGATTCAAAGTCCAGAGTGCTAACCATTACACCATGGAACCAACCATTACACCATGGAACCAACCATTACACAGTCATGGCTGCGGCTTGTTGTGCTGAATAAAGCATATGAAATCGTGAACGATGGCGAAAACAGGCTCCAAAGCTGCAGTGCAAATCTGCAATCATACACAATGGTAAATTGATATCTTATAACCTTTCATTCCACAAATTTACCAACATTTCCACGATATCACATCTAGGACAGTTTGAAATGTTGATGAAAAGTGGCTAGTAAAAAGATTGCTGTATCTGTTACTTGGAAAAAGTGTGAAAAAAATAAATTGCAAAACTTATACTGTTAGAAAACTGTTCATCCAGTAATTGATAAAGATGAGCATTGCATGGTAAAAGGCTTCAACTGAGAGATAATTTAAGGTTTGTGCAAATCAAAGTGCATGTCCCAGTCCATTAGCCAGGACAGCGGTCTGTGGCTGCTGGACAAGATCAAGAGAAAAACCTCTTACCTGATGGCACCCACGGTGCTTCTTTTGATTAGCGGCAAGTCGCACATGTAATGTTGCTGCAGAATAGATTATCTAAAGAACAGTCAAAGATAAAGTCAGTTTGGTCCTAGAAACTCGCTCCATCACAGATCACTGTCATGGGGAATAGACTAGTAAACATGCAAATTGAACAACAAAGATAAAAGGTCAAAAAGTTTTTGAAACATAGACATAGTCAGCAGGATTTGAACCTGCGCGGGAAGACCCCAATAGATTTCTAGTCCATCGCCTTAACCACTCGGCCACGACTACTCCGACGTCAAGCTGTTTTGAGTTTCACACATGTTTTCTAATAGCACCATGATCAAGCTCAGTGATCAACCCTCTGGAAGACATCTCAGAAAATGAAAAGAAAATACAAGGTCTCAGTAAAATGCAAAAATCTGATTTAAAGTCATCATCAATGGGAACCATTCACAGTTTAAAGCTTTTCCCTCTTCATAATGTGGATTTGGAGTCAGTCAGCTCTGAAATTAGAACTGAAATTACCATATCAATCTTCAGCTGTTTTTCACTTTGAACAGCTCCATACCTATACTACAAGTCAACGGTAAGGTTCGAAAGACCCTATAAAGGGTCCTGAATGACTTTTGTGTGCTACAAAAAAAGCCACAAAACACATTCAAAAGACGCCGAAAAGAATTTTTAGAAAAACACCACCAAAAATGTTTATAAGGCACTTTAGGAAATTCTGGAAAACACAAGAAAAGATGTCTTAGAGAAAAATCAAAAACACTTCCTGAAGCCATTTTGGCTTCAAATCCTTGTCAGATTCACCCACTTGGAAAGAGTGTTATGTGAATATTGACTCAAGTCACAGAGTATGAGATTGCTTGGTATGACATAGACAATGAGTGACATAGAAAATGAGTGATATAGACAATTTTAATTTTAGCTAATCCTACTTGATTGACAGCTTTGAGTCAATCCTTGAATACTTGAAATTTTTTTTGTCTTTTATAATGTGGATTTTAAATTGCTTGTTTCATCTTAAACATTGGGCATCGTCGATCTGAGTGCAGATGGAAAAATCGAAATGTGTGCCCAGGTTCCACTGAGATTTGAACTCAGATCACTGGATTCAAAGTCCAGAGTGCTAACCATTACACCATGGATCCAACCATGCCTCAGACATGGCTGCGGCTTGTTGTGCTGAATAAAGCATATGAAATCGTGAACGATGGCAAAAACAGGCTCCAAAGCTGCAGTGCAAATCTGAATTCATACACAATGGTAAATTGATATCTTATAACCTTTCATTCCACAAATTTACCAACATTTCCACGATATCACAGCTAGGACAGTTTGAAATGTTGATGAAAAGTGGCTAGTAAAAAGATTGCTGTATCTGTTACTTGGAAAAAGTGTGAAAAAAATAAATTGCAAAACTTATACTGTTAGAAAACTGTTCATCCAGTAGTCGATAAAGATTAGCATTGCGTGGTAAAAGGTTTCATCTGAGAGATAATTTAAGGTTTGTGCAAATCAAAGTGCATGTCCCAGTCCATTAGCCAGGACAGCGGTCTGTGGCTGCTGGACAAGATCAAGAGAAAAACCTCTTACCTGATGGCACCCACGGTGCTTCTTTTGATTAGCGGCAAGTCGCACATGTAATGTTGCTCCAGAATAGATTATCTAAAGAACAGTCGAAGATAAAGTCAGTTTGGTCCGAGAAACTCGCTCCATCACAGATCACTGTCATGGGGAATAGACTAGTAAACATGCAAATTGAACAACAAAGATAAAAGGTCAAAAAGTTATTGAAACATAGACGTAGTCAGCAGGATTTGAACGTGCGCTGGGAGACCCCAATGGATTTCTAGTCCATCGCCTTAACCACTCGGACACGACTACTCAGACGTCAAGCTGTTATGAGTTTCACACACGTTTTCTAATAGCTCCATGATCAAGCTCAGTGATCAACCCTCTGGAAGACATCTCAGAAAAAGAAAAGAAAATACAAGGTCTCAGTAAAATGCAAAAATCTGATTTAAATTCATCATCCATGGGAACCATTCACAGTTTAAAGCTTTTCCCTCTTCATAATGTGGATTTGGAGTCAGTCAGCTCAAAAAACATCTTTAAAAATAATCCAAAAATGCTGAGAAGACTGAACATAATCATTTCCAAGTAAAAAAGACTTGATGTTCATTTGATCAGGCTTTGGAGCGTCTATTAACCATCTCAAGTTTCCAAAAATGTCCAGCGGTTAACTGAAATTACCATATCAATCTTCAGCTGTTTTTCACTTTGAACAGCTCCATACCTATAATACAAGTCAACGGTAAGGTTCGAAAGACCCTATAAAGGGTCCTGATTGACTTTTGTGTGCTACAAAAAAAGCCACAAAACACATTCAAAAGACGCCGAAAAGAATTTTTAGAAAAACACCACCAAAAATGTTTATAAGGCACTTTAGGAAATTCTGGAAAACACAAGAAAAGATGGCTTAGAGAAAAATCAAAAACACTTCCTGAAGCCATTTTGGCTTCAAATCCTTGTCAGATTCACCCACTTGGAAAGAGTGTTATGTGAATATTGACTCAAGTCACAGAGTATGAGATTGCTTGGTATGACATAGACAATGAGTGACATAGACAATTTTAATTTTTGCTAATCCTACTTGATTGACAGCTTTGACCATGGTATTCCATGAATCCTTGAACTCTTTTTTTGTCTTTTATTATGTGGATTTTAAATTGCTTGTTTCATCATAAACATTGGGCATCGTCGATCTGAGTGCAGATGGAAAAATCGAAATGTGTGCCCAGGTTCCACTGAGATTTGAATTCAGATCACAGGATTCAAAGTCCAGAGTGCTAACCATTACACCATGGAACCAACCATTACACCATGGAACCAACCATTACACAGTCATGGCTGCGGCTTGTTGTGCTGAATAAAGCATATGAAATCGTGAATGATGGCGAAAACAGGCTCCAAAGCTGCAGTGCAAATCTGCAATCATACACAATGGTAAGATGATATCTTATAACCTTTCATTCCACAAATTTACCAACATTTCCACGATATCACATCTAGGACAGTTTGAAATGTTGATGAAAAGTGGCTAGTAAAAAGATTGCTGTATCTGTTACTTGGAAAAAGTGTGAAAAAAATAAATTGCAAAACTTATACTGTTAGAAAACTGTTCATCCAGTAGTTGATAAAGATTAGCATTGCATGGTAAAAGGCTTCAACTGAGAGATAATTTAAGGTTTGTGCAAATCAAAGTGCATGTCCCAGTCCATTAGCCAGGACAGCGGTCTGTGGCTGCTGGACAAGATCAAGAGAAAAACCTCTTACCTGATGGCACCCACGGTGCTT
>NW_027361716.1:7287500-7305000 GCF_039654945.1 Dendrobates tinctorius
TTTTAGAAAAACACCACCAAAAATGTTTATAAGGCACTTTAGGAAATTCTGGAAAACACAAGAAAAGATGGCTTAGAGAAAAATCAAAAACACTTCCTGACGCCATTTTGGCTTCCAATCCTTGTCAGATTCACCCACTTGGAAAGAGTGTTATGTGAATATTGACTCAAGTCACAGAGTATGAGATTGCTTGGTATGACATAGACAATGAGTGACATAGACAATTTTAATTTTTGCTAATCCTACTTGATTGACAGCTTTGACCATGGTATTCCATGAATCCTTGAACTCTTTTTTTGTCTTTTATTATGTGGATTTTAAATTGCTTGTTTCATCATAAACATTGGGCATCGTCGATCTGAGAGCAGATGGAAAAATTGAAATGTGTGCCCAGGTTCCAACGAGATTTGAATTCAGCTAACAGGATTCAAAGTCAAGAGTGCTAACCATTACACCATGGAACCATCCATTACACAGTCATGGCTGCGGCTTGTTGTGCTGAGTAAAGCATATGAAATCGTGAACGATGGCGAAAACAGGCTCCAAAGCTGCAGTGCAAATCTGCAATCATACACAATGGTAAATTGATATCTTATAACCTTTCATTCCACAAATTTACCAACATTTCCACGATATCACAGCTAGGACAGTTTGAAATGTTGATGAAAAGTGGCTAGTAAAAAGATTGCTGTATCTGTTACTTGGAAAAAGTGTGAAAAAAATAAATTGCAAAACTTATACTGTTAGAAAACTGTTCATCCAGTAGTTGATAAAGATTAGCATTGCATGGTAAAAGGCTTCATCTGAGAGATAATTTAAGGTTTGTGCAAATCAAAGTGCATGTCCCAGTCCATTAGCCAGGACAGCGGTCTGTGGCTGCTGGACAAGATCAAGAGAAAAACCTCTTACCTGATGGCACCCACGGTGCTTCTTTTGATTAGCGGCAAGTAGCACATGTAATGTTGCTACAGAATAGATTATCTAAAGAACAGTCAAAGATAAAGTCAGTTTGGTCCTGGAAACTCGCTCCATCACAGATCACTGTCATGGGGAATAGACTAGTAAACATGCAAATTGAACAAAGATAAAAGGTCAAAAAGATATTGAAACATAGATTTGAACCTGCGTGGGGAGACCCCAATGGATTTCAAGTCCATCGCCTTAACCACTCGGCCACGACTACTCGGACGTCAAGCTGTTATGAGTTTCACACACGTTTTCTAATAGCACCATGATCAAGCTCAGTGATCAACCCTCTGGAAGACATCTCAGAAAATGAAAAGAAAATACAAGGTCTCAGTAAAATGCAAAAATCTGATTTAAAGTCATCATCAATGGGAACCATTCACAGTTTAAAGCTTTTCCCTCTTCATAATGTGGATTTGGAGTCAGTCAGCTCCAAAAACATCCTTAAAAATAATCCGAAAATGCTGAGAAGACTGAAAATAATCATTTCCAAGTAAAAAAGACTTGGTGTTCATTTGATCAGTCTTTGGAGCGTCTATTAACCATGTCAAGTTTCCAAAAATGTCCAGCGGTTAACTGAAATTACCATATCAATCTTCAGATGTTTTTCACTTTGAACAGCTCCATACCTATACTACAAGTCAACGGTAAGGTTCGAAAGACCCTATAAAGGGTCCTGATTGACTTTTGTGTGCTACAAAAAAAGCCACAAAACACATTCAAAAGACGCCGAAAAGAATTTTTAGAAAAACACCACCAAAAATGTTTATAAGACACTTTAGGAAATTCTGGAAAACACAAGAAAAGATGGCTTAGAGAAAAATCCAAAACACTTCCTGAAGCCATTTTGGCTTCAAATCCTTGTCAGATTCACCCACTTGGAAAGAGTGTTATGTGAATATTAACTCAAGTCACAGAGTATGAGATTGCTTGGTATGACATAGACAATGAGTGACATAGACAATTTTAATTTTTGCTAATCCTACTTGATTGACAGCTTTGGTGTTCCATGAATCCTTGAACTCTTTTTTTGTCTTTTATTATGTGGATTTTAAATTGCTTGTTTCATCATAAACATTGGGCATCGTCGATCTGAGTGCAGATGGAAAAATCGAAATGTGTGCCCAGGTTCCACTGAGATTTGAACTCAGATCACAGAATTCAAAGTCCAGAGTGCTAACCATTACACAATGGAACCAACCATTACACAGTCATGGCTGTGGCTTGTTGTGCTGAATAAAGCATATGAAATCGTGAACGATGGCGAAAACAGGCTCCAAAGCTGCAGTGCAAATCTGCAATCATACACAATGGTAAATTGATATTTTATAACCTTTCATTCCACAAGTTTACCAACATTTCCACGATATCACAGCTAGGACAGTTTGAAATGTTGATGAAAAGTGGCTAGTAAAAAGATTGCTGTATCTGTTACTTGGAAAAAGTGTGAAAAAAATAAATTGCAAAACTTATACTGTTAGAAAACTGTTCATCCAGTATTTGATAAAGATTAGTATTGCATGGTAAAAGGCTTCATCTGAGAGATAATTTAAGGTTTGTGCAAATCAAAGTGCATGTCCCAGTCCATTAGCCAGGACAGAGGTCTGTGGCTGCTGGACAAGATCAAGAGAAAAACCTCTTACCTGATGGCACCCACGGTGCTTCTTTTGATTAGCGGCAAGTCGCACATGTAATGTTGCTCCAGAATAGATTATCTAAAGAACAGTCAAAGATAAAGTCAGTTTGGTCCAAGAAACTCGCTCCATCACAGATCACTGTCATGGGGAATAGACTAGTAAACATGCAAATTGAACAACAGAGATAAAAGGTCAAAAAGTTATTGAAACATAGACGTAGTCGGCAGGATTTGCACCTGCGCGGGGAGACCCCAATGGATTTCTTGCCCATCGCCTTAACCACTCGGACACGACTACTCGGACTTCAAGCTGTTATGAGTTTCACACACGTTTTCTAATAGCACCATGATCAAGCTCAGTGATCAACCCTCTGGAAGACATCTCAGAAAATGAAAAGAAAATACAAGGTCTCAGTAAAATGCAAAAATCTGATTTAAAGTCATCATCAATGGGAACCATTCACAGTTTAAAGCTTTTCCCTCTTCATAATGTGGATTTGGAGTCAGTCAGCTCTGAAATTAGAACTGAAATTACCATATCAATCTTTAGCTGTTTTTCACTTTGAACAGCTCCATACCTATACTACACGTCAACGGTAAGGTTCGAAAGACCCTATAAAGGGTCCTGATTGACTTTGGTGCGCTACAAAAAAAGCCACAAAACACATTCAAAAGACGCCGAAAAGAATTTTTAGAAAAACACCACCAAAAATGTTTATAAGGCACTTTAGGAAATTCTGGAAAACACAAGAAAAGATGTCTTAGAGAAAAATCAAAAACACTTCCTGAAGCCATTTTGGCTTCAAATCCTTGTCAGATTCACCCACTTGGAAAGAGTGTTATGTGAATATTGACTCAAGTCACAGAGTATGAGATTGCTTGGTATGACATAGACAATGAGTGACATAGAAAATGAGTGATATAGACAATTTTAATTTTTGCTAATCCTACTTGATTGACTGCTTTGACCTTGGTATTCCATGAATCCTTGAACTTTTTTTTGTCTTTTATTATGTGGATTTTAAATTGCTTGTTTCATCTTAAACATTGGGCATCGTCGATCTGAGTGCAGATGGAAAAATTGAAATGTGTGCCCAGGTTCCACTGAGATTTGAACTCAGATCACTGGATTCAAAGTCAAGAGTGCTAACCATTACACAATGGAACCAACCATTACACAGTCATGGCTGTGGCTTGTTGTGCTGAATAAAGCATATGAAATCGTGAACGATGGCGAAAACAGGCTCCAAAGCTGCAGTGCAAATCTGCAATCATACACAATGGTAAATTGATATTTTATAACCTTTCATTCCACAAGTTTACCAACATTTCCACGATATCACAGCTAGGACAGTTTGAAATGTTGATGAAAAGTGGCTAGTAAAAAGATTGCTGTATCTGTTACTTGGAAAAAGTGTGAAAAAAATAAATTGCAAAACTTATACTGTTAGAAAACTGTTCATCCAGTATTTGATAAAGATTAGTATTGCATGGTAAAAGGCTTCATCTGAGAGATAATTTAAGGTTTGTGCAAATCAAAGTGCATGTCCCAGTCCATTAGCCAGGACAGAGGTCTGTGGCTGCTGGACAAGATCAAGAGAAAAACCTCTTACCTGATGGCACCCACGGTGCTTCTTTTGATTAGCGGCAAGTCGCACATGTAATGTTGCTCCAGAATAGATTATCTAAAGAACAGTCAAAGATAAAGTCAGTTTGGTCCAAGAAACTCGCTCCATCACAGATCACTGTCATGGGGAATAGACTAGTAAACATGCAAATTGAACAACAGAGATAAAAGGTCAAAAAGTTATTGAAACATAGACGTAGTCGGCAGGATTTGCACCTGCGCGGGGAGACCCCAATGGATTTCTTGCCCATCGCCTTAACCACTCGGACACGACTACTCGGACTTCAAGCTGTTATGAGTTTCACACACGTTTTCTAATAGCACCATGATCAAGCTCAGTGATCAACCCTCTGGAAGACATCTCAGAAAATGAAAAGAAAATACAAGGTCTCAGTAAAATGCAAAAATCTGATTTAAAGTCATCATCAATGGGAACCATTCACAGTTTAAAGCTTTTCCCTCTTCATAATGTGGATTTGGAGTCAGTCAGCTCTGAAATTAGAACTGAAATTACCATATCAATCTTTAGCTGTTTTTCACTTTGAACAGCTCCATACCTATACTACACGTCAACGGTAAGGTTCGAAAGACCCTATAAAGGGTCCTGATTGACTTTGGTGCTCTACAAAAAAAGCCACAAAACACATTCAAAAGACGCCGAAAAGAATTTTTAGAAAAACACCACCAAAAATGTTTATAAGGCACTTTAGGAAATTCTGGAAAACACAAGAAAAGATGTCTTAGAGAAAAATCAAAAACACTTCCTGAAGCCATTTTGGCTTCAAATCCTTGTCAGATTCACCCACTTGGAAAGAGTGTTATGTGAATATTGACTCAAGTCACAGAGTATGAGATTGCTTGGTATGACATAGACAATGAGTGACATAGAAAATGAGTGATATAGACAATTTTAATTTTTGCTAATCCTACTTGATTGACTGCTTTGACCTTGGTATTCCATGAATCCTTGAACTTTTTTTTGTCTTTTATTATGTGGATTTTAAATTGCTTGTTTCATCTTAAACATTGGGCATCGTCGATCTGAGTGCAGATGGAAAAATTGAAATGTGTGCCCAGGTTCCACTGAGATTTGAACTCAGATCACTGGATTCAAAGTCAAGAGTGCTAACCATAACATCATGGAACCAACCATGCCTCAGACATGGCTGCGGCTTGTTGTGCTGAATAAAGCATATGAAATCGTGAACGATGGCGAAAACAGGCTCCAAAGCTGCAGTGCAAATCTGCATTCATACACAATGGTAAATTGATATCTTATAACCTTTCATTCCACAAATTTACCAACATTTCCACGATATCACAGCTAGCGCAGTTTGAAATGTTGATGAAAAGTGGCTAGTGAAAAGATTGCTGTATCTGTTACTTGGAAAAAGTGTGAAAAAAATAAATTGCAAAACTTATACTGTTAGAAAACTGTTCATCCAGTAGTCGATAAAGATTAGCATTGCATGGTAAAAGGCTTCATCTGAGAGATAATTTAAGGTTTGTGCAAATCAAAGTGCATGTCCCAGTCCATTAGCCAGGACAGCGGTCTGTGGCTGCTGGACAAGATCAAGAGAAAATCCTCTTACCTGATGGCACCCACGGTGCTTCTTTTGATTAGCGGCAAGTAGCACATGTAATGTTGCTACAGAATAGATTATCTAAAGAACAGTCAAAGATAAAGTCAGTTTGGTCGAGGAAACTCGCTCCATCACAGATCACTGTCATGGGGAATAGACTAGTAAACATGCAAATTGAACAACAAAGATAAAAGGTCAAAAAAATATTGAAACATAGACATAATCGGCAGGATTTGAACCTGCGCGGGGAGACCCCAATGGATATCTAGTCCATCGCCTTAACCACTCCGCCACGACTACTCAGACGTCAAGCTGTTATGAGTTTCACACACGTTTTCTAATAGCACCATGATCAAGCTCAGTGATCAACCCTCTGGAAGACATCTCAGAAAATGAAAAGAAAATACAAGATCTCAGTAAAATGCAAAAATCTGATTTAAAGTCATCATCAATGGGAACCATTCACAGTTTAAAGCTTTTCCCTCTTCATAATGTGGATTTGGAGTCAGTCAGCTCCAAAAACATCCTTAAAAATAATCCGAAAATGCTGAGAAGACTGAAAATAATCATTTCCAAGTAAAAAAGACTTGGTGTTCATTTGATCAGGCTTTGGAGCGTATATTAACCATGTCAAGTTTCCAAAAATGTCCAGCGGTTAACTGAAATTACCATATCAATCTTCAGATGTTTTTCACTTTGAACAGCTCCATACCTATACTACAAGTCAACGGTAAGGTTCGAAAGACCCTATAAAGGGTCCTGATTGACTTTTGTGTGCTACAAAAAAAGCCACAAAACACATTCAAAAGACGCCGAAAAGAATTTTTAGAAAAACACCACCAAAAATGTTTATAAGGCACTTTAGGAAATTCTGGAAAACACAAGAAAAGATGGCTTAGAGAAAAATCAAAAACACTTCCTGAAGCCATTTTGGCTTCAAATCCTTGTCAGATTCACCCACTTGGAAAGAGTGTTATGTGAATATTGACTCAAGTCACAGAGTATGAGATTGCTTGGTATGACATAGACAATGAGTGACATAGACAATTTTAATTTTTGCTAATCCTACTTGATTGACAGCTTTGACCATGGTATTCCATGAATCCTTGAAATCTTTTTTTGTCTTTTATTATGTGGATTTTAAATTGCTTGTTTCATCATAAACATTGGGCATCGTCGATCTGAGTGCAGATGGAAAAATCGAAATGTGTGCCCAGGTTGCACTGAGATTTGAATTCAGATCACAGGATTCAAAGTCCAGAGTGCTAACCATTACACCATGGAACCAACCATTACACCATGGAACCAACCATTACACAGTCATGGCTGCGGCTTGTTGTGCTGAATAAAGCATATGAAATCGTGAACGATGGCGAAAACAGGCTCCAAAGCTGCAGTGCAAATCTGCAATCATACACAATGGTAAATTGATATCTTATAACCTTTCATTCCACAAATTTACCAACATTTCCACGATATCACATCTAGGACAGTTTGAAATGTTGATGAAAAGTGGCTAGTAAAAAGATTGCTGTATCTGTTACTTGGAAAAAGTGTGAAAAAAATAAATTGCAAAACTTATACTGTTAGAAAACTGTTCATCCAGTAGTTGATAAAGATTAGCATTGCATGGTAAAAGGCTTCAACTGAGAGATAATTTAAGGTTTGTGCAAATCAAAGTGCATGTCCCAGTCCATTAGCCAGGACAGCGGTCTGTGGCTGCTGGACAAGATCAAGAGAAAAACCTCTTACCTGATGGCACCCACGGTGCTTCTTTTGATTAGCGGCAAGTCGCACATGTAATGTTGCTCCAGAATAGATTATCTAAAGAACAGTCAAAGATAAAGTCAGTTTGGTCCTAGAAACTCGCTCCATCACAGATCACTGTCATGGGGAATAGACTAGTAAACATGCAAATTGAACAACAAAGATAAAAGGTCAAAAAGTTTTTGAAACATAGACGTAGTCAGCAGGATTTGAACCTGCGCGGGAAGACCCCAATAGATTTCTAGTCCATCGCCTTAACCACTCGGCCACGACTACTCGGAAGTCAAGCTGTTTTGAGTTTCACACATGTTTTCTAATAGCACCATGATCAAGCTCAGTGATCAACCCTCTGGAAGACATCTCAGAAAATGAAAAGAAAATACAAGGTCTCAGTAAAATGCAAAAATCTGATTTAAAGTCATCATCAATGGGAACCATTCACAGTTTAAAGCTTTTCCCTCTTCATAATGTGGATTTGGAGTCAGTCAGCTCTGAAATTAGAACTGAAATTACCATATCAATCTTCAGCTGTTTTTCACTTTGAACAGCTCCATACCTATACTACAAGTCAATGGTAAGTTTCGAAAGACCCTATAAAGGGTCCTGAATGACTTTTGTGTGCTACAAAAAAAGCCACAAAACACATTCAAAAGACGCCGAAAAGAATTTTTAGAAAAACACCACCAAAAATGTTTATAAGGCACTTTAGGAAATTCTGGAAAACACAAGAAAAGATGTCTTAGAGAAAAATCAAAAACACTTCCTGAAGCCATTTTGGCTTCAAATCCTTGTCAGATTCACCCACTTGGAAAGAGTGTTATGTGAATATTGACTCAAGTCACAGAGTATGAGATTGCTTGGTATGACATAGACAATGAGTGACATAGAAAATGAGTGATATAGACAATTTTAATTTTTGCTAATCCTACTTGATTGACAGCTTTGAGTCAATCCTTGAATCCTTGATATTTTTTTTGTCTTTTATAATGTGGATTTTAAATTGCTTGTTTCATCTTAAACATTGGGCATCGTCGATCTGAGTGCAGATGGAAAAATCGAAATGTGTGCCCAGGTTCCACTGAGATTTGAACTCAGATCACTGGATTCAAAGTCCAGAGTGCTAACCATTACACCATGGATCCAACCATGCCTCAGACATGGCTGCGGCTTGTTGTGCTGAATAAAGCATATGAAATCGTGAACGATGGCAAAAACAGGCTCCAAAGCTGCAGTGCAAATCTGAATTCATACACAATGGTAAATTGATATCTTATAACCTTTCATTCCACAAATTTACCAACATTTCCACGATATCACAGCTAGGACAGTTTGAAATGTTGATGAAAAGTGGCTAGTAAAAAGATTGCTGTATCTGTTACTTGGAAAAAGTGTGAAAAAAATAAATTGCAAAACTTATACTGTTAGAAAACTGTTCATCCAGTAGTCGATAAAGATTAGCATTGCGTGGTAAAAGGCTTCATCTGAGAGATAATTTAAGGTTTGTGCAAATCAAAGTGCATGTCCCAGTCCATTAGCCAGGACAGCGGTCTGTGGCTGCTGGACAAGATCAAGAGAAAAACCTCTTACCTGATGGCACCCACGGTGCTTCTTTTGATTAGCGGCAAGTCGCACATGTAATGTTGCTCCAGAATAGATTATCTAAAGAACAGTCGAAGATAAAGTCAGTTTGGTCCGAGAAACTCGCTCCATCACAGATCACTGTCATGGGGAATAGACTAGTAAACATGCAAATTGAACAACAAAGATAAAAGGTCAAAAAGTTATTGAAACATTGATGTAGTCGGCAGGATTTGCACCTGCGCGGGGAGACCCCAATGGATTTCTTGCCCATCACCTTAACCACTCGGCCACGACTATTTGGACATCAAGCTGTTAAGAGTTTCACACACGTTTTCTAATAGCACCATGGCCAAGCTCAGTGATCAACCCTCTGGAAGACATCTCAGAAAATGAAAAGAAAATACAAGGTCTCAGTAAAATGCAAAAATCTGATTTAAAGTCATCATCAATGGGAACCATTCACAGTTTAAAGCTTTTCCCTTTCATAATGTGGATTTGGAGTCAGTCAGCTCCAAAAACATCCTTAAAAATAATCCGAAAATGCTGAGAAGACTGAACATAATAATTTCCAAGTAAAAAAGACTTGATGTTCATTTGATCAGGCTTTGGAGAGTCTATTAACCATGTCAAGTTTCCAAAAATGTCCAGCGGTTAACTGAAATTACCATATCAATCTTCAGCTGTTTTTCACTTTGAACAGCTCCATACCTATACTACAAGTCAACGGTAAGGTTCGAAAGACCCTATAAAGGGTCCTGATTGACTTTTGAGTGCTACAAAAAAAGCCACAAAAGACGCCGAAAAGAATTTTTAGAAAAACACCACCAAAAATGTTTATAAGGCACTTTAGGAAATTCTGGAAAACACAAGAAAAGATGGCTTAGAGAAAAATCAAAAACACTTCCTGAAGCCATTTTGGCTTCAAATCCTTGTCAGATTCACCCACTTGGAAAGAGTGTTATGTGAATATTGACTCAAGTCACAGAGTATGAGATTGCTTGGTATGACATAGACAATGAGTGACATAGACAATTTTAATTTTTGCTAATCCTACTTGATTGACAGCTTTGACCATGGTATTCCATGAATCCTTGAACTCTTTTTTTGTCTTTTATTATGTGGATTTTAAATTGCTTGTTTCATCATAAACATTGGGCATCGTCGATCTGAGTGCAGATGGAAAAATCAAAATGTGTGCCCAGGTTCTACTGAGATTTGAACTCAGATCACTGGATTCAAAGTCTAGAGGGCTAACCATTACACCATGGAACCAACAATGACACAGTCATGGCTGCGGCTTGTTTTGCTGAATAAAGCATATGAAATCGTGAACGATGGCGAAAACAGGCTCCAAAGCTGCAGTGCAAATCTGCAATCATACACAATGGTAAATTGATATCTTATAAACTTTCATTCCACAAATTTACCAACATTTCCACGATATCACAGCTAGCGCAGTTTGAAATGTTGATGAAAAGTGGCTAGTAAAAAGAATGCTGTATCTGTTACTTGGAAAAAGTGTGAAAAAAATAAATTGCAAAACTTATACTGTTAGAAAACTGTTCATCCAGTAGTCGATAAAGATTAGCATTGCATGGTAAAATGCTTCATCTGAGAGATAATTTAAGGTTTGCGCAAATCAAAGTGCATGTCCCAGTCCATTAGCCAGGACAGCGGTCTGTGGCTGCTGGACAAGATCGAGAGAAAAACCTCTTACCTGATGGCACCCACGGTGCTTCTTTTGATTAGCAGCAAGTCGCACATGTAATGTTGCTCCAGAATAGATTATCTAAAGAACAGTCAAAGATAAAGTCAGTTTGGTCCTAGAAACTCGCTCCATCACAGATCACTGTCATGGGGAATAGACTAGTAAACATGCAAATTGAACAACAAAGATAAAAGGTCAAAAAGTTATTGAAACATAGACGTAGTCGGCAGGATTTGAACCTGCGCGGGGAGACCCCAATGAACTTCAAGTCGATCGCCTTTACCACTCGGCCACGACTACTCGGATGTCAAGCTGTTTTGAGCTTCACACATGTTTTCTTATTAGAAAACTATTGCACCAAGTTATTGCACCATGATCACGCTCAGTGATCAACCCTCTGGAAGACATCTCAGAAAATGAAAAGAAAATACAAGGTCTCAGTAAAATGCAAAAATCTGATTTAAAGTCATCATCAATGGGAACCATTCACAGTTTAAAGCTTTTCCCTCTTCATAATGTGGATTTGGAGTCAGTCAGCTCCAAAAACATCCTTAAAAATAATCCGAAAATGCTGAGAAGACTGAACATAATCATTTCCAAGTAAAAAAGACTTGATGTTCATTTGATCAGGCTTTGGAGCATCTATTAACCATCTCAAGTTTCCAAAAATGTCCAGCGGTTAACTGAAATTACCATATCAATCTTCAGATGTTTTTCACTTTGAACAGCTCCATACCTATAATACAAGTCAACGGTAAGGTTCGAAAGACCCTATAAAGGGTCCTGATTGACTTTTGTGTGCTACAAAAGAAGCCACAAAACACATTCAAAAGACGCCGAAAAGAATTTTTAGAAAAACACCACCAAAAATGTTTATAAGGCACTTTAGAAAATTCTGGAAAACACAAGAAAAGATGGCTTAGAGAAAAATCAATAACACTTCCTGAAGCCAAATCCTTGTCAGATTCACCCACTTGGAAAGAGTGTTATGTGAATATTGACTCAAGTCACAGAGTATGAGATTGCTTGGTATGACATAGACAATGAGTGATATTGACAGCTTTGACCATGAATCCTTGAACTCTTTTTTTGTCTTTTATTATGTGAACTCTTTTTTTGTCTTTTATTATGTGGATTTAAAAATTGCTTGTTTCATCATAAACATTGGGCATCGTCGATCTGAGTGCAGATGGAAAAATCGAAATGTGTGCCCAGGTTCCACTGAGATTTGAACTCAGATCACTGTATTCAAAGTCCAGAGTGCTAACCATTACACCATGGAACCAACCATGACATAGTCATGGCTGCGGCTTGTTGTGCTGAATAAAGCATATGAAATCGTGAACGATGGCGAAAACAGGCTCCAAAGCTGCAGTGCAAATCTGCAATCATACACAATGGTAAATTGATATCTTATAACCTTTCATTCCACAAATTTACCAACATTTCCATGATATCACAGCTAGGACAGTTTGAAATGTTGATGAAAAGTGGCTAGTAAAAAGATTGCTGTATCTGTTACTTGGAAAAAGTGTGAAAAAAATAAATTGCAAAACTTATACTGTTAGAAAACTGTTCATCCAGTAGTCGATAAAGATTAGCATTGCATGGTAAAAGGCTTCATCTGAGAGATAATTTAAGGTTTGTGCAAATCAAAGTGCATGTCCCAGTCCATTAGCCAGGACAGCGGTCTGTGGCTGCTGGACAAGATCAAGAGAAAAACCTCTTACCTGATGGCACCCACGATACTTCTTTTGATTAGCGGCAAGTCGCACAAGTAATGTTGCTCCAGAATAGATTATCTAAAGAACAGTCAAATATAAAGTCAGTTTGGTCCTAGAAACTCGCTCCATCACAGATCACTGTCATGGGGAATAGAGTAGTAAACATGCAAATTGAACAACAAAGATAAAAGGTCAAAAAGTTATTTTAAACATAGACGTAGTCGGCAGGATTTGCACCTGCGCGGGGAGACCCCAATGGATTTTTAGCCCATCGCCTCAACCACTCGGCCACGACTACTCAGACGTCAAGCTGTTATGAGTTTCACACACGTTTTCTAATAGCACCATGATCAAGCTCAGTGATCAACCCTCTGGAAGACATCTCAGAAAAAGAAAAGAAAATACAAGGTCTCAGTAAAATGCAAAAATCTGATTTAAAGTCATCATCAATGGGAACCATTCACAGTTTAATGCTTTTCCCTCTTCATAATGTGGATTTGGAGTCAGTCATCTCCAAAAACATCCTTGAAAATAATACGAAAATGCTGAGAAGACTGAACATAATCATTTCCAAGTAAAAAAGACTTGATGTTCATTTGATCAGGCTTTGGAGCGTCTATTAACCATCTCAAGTTTCCAAAAATGTCCAGCGGTTAACTGAAATTACCATATCAATCTTGAGCTGTTTTTCACTTTGAACAGCTCCATACCTATACTACAAGTCAACGGTAAGGTTCGAAAGACCCTATAAAGGGTCCTGATTGACTTTTGTGTGCTACAAAAAAAGCCACAAAACACATTCAAAAGACGCCGAAAAGAATATTTAGAAAAACACCACCAAAAATGTTTATAAGGCACTTTAGGAAATTCTGGAAAACACAAGAAAAGATGGCTTAGAGAAAAATCAAAAACACTTCCTGAAGCCATTTTGGCTTCAAATCCTTGTCAGATTCACCCACTTGGAAAGAGTGTTATGTGAATATTGACTCAAGCCACAGAGTATGAGATTGCTTGGTATGACATAGACAATGAGTGATATTGACAGGTTTGACCATGAATCCTTGAACTCTTTTTTTGTCTTTTATTATGTGTATTTTAAATTGCTTGTTTCATCATAAACATTGGGCATCGTCGATCTGAGTGCAGATGGAAAAATCAAAATGTGTGCGCAGGTTCTACTGAGATTTCAACTCAGATCACTGGATCCAAAGTCCAGAGTGCTAACCATTACACCATGGAACCAACCATGACACAATCATGGCTGTGGCTTGTTTTGCTGAATAAAGCATATGAAATCGTGAACGATGGTGAAAACAGGCTCCAAAGCTGCAGTGCAAATCTGCAATCATACACAATGGTAAATTGATATCTTATAACCTTTCATTCCACAAATTTACCAACATTTCCACGATATCACAGCTAGCGCAGTTTGAAATGTTGATGAAAAGTGGCTAGTAAAAAGATTGCTGTATCTGTTACTTGGAAAAAGTGTGAAAAAAATAAATTGCAAAACTTATACTGTTAGAAAACTGTTCATCCAGTAGTCGATAAAGATTAGCATTGCATGGTAAAAGGCTTCATCTGAGAGATAATTTAAGGTTTGTGCAAATCAAAGTGCATGTCCCAGTCCATTAGCCAGGACAGCGGTCTGTGGCTGCTGGACAAGATCAAGAGAAAAACCTCTTACCTGATGGCACCCACGGTGTTTCTTTTGATTGGCGACAAGTCGCACATGTAATGTTGCTCCAGAATAGATTATCTAAAGAACAGTCAAAGATAAAGTCAGTTTGGTCCTAGAAACTCGCTCCATCACAGATCACTGTCATGGGGAATAGACTAGTAAACATGCAAATTGAACAAAAAAGATAAAAGGTTATTGAAACATAGACGTAGTCGGCAGGATTTGAACCTGCGCGGGGAGACCCCAATGGATTTCAAGTCCATCGCCTTAACCACTCGGCCACGACTACTCGGATGTCAATCTGTTATGAGCTTCACACATGTTTTCTTATTAGAAAACTATTGCACCAAGTTATTGCACCATGATCACACTCAGTGATCAACCCTCTGGAAGACATCTCAGAAAATGAAAAGAAAATACAAGGTCTCAGTAAAATACAAAAATCTGATTTAAAGTCATCATCAATGGGAACCATTCACAGTTTAAAGCTTTTCCCTCTTCATAATGTGGATTTGGAGTCAGTCAGCTCCAAAAACGTCCTTAAAAATAATCCGAAAATGCTGAGAAGACTGAACATAATCATTTCCAAGTAAAAAAGACTTGATGTTCATTTGATCAGGCTTTGGAGCGTCTATTAACCATCTGAAGTTTCCAAAAAATGTCCAGCAGTTAACTGAAATTACCATATCAATCTTCAGCTGTTTTTCACTTTGAACAGCTCCATACCTATAATACAAGTCAAGGGTAAGGTTCGAAAGACCCTATAAAGGGTCCTGATTGACTTTTGTGTGCTACAAAAAAAGCCACAAAACACATTCAAAAGACGCCGAAAAGAATTTTTAGAAAAACACCACCAAAAATGTTTATAAGGCACTTTAGGAAATTCTGGAAAACACATGAAAAGATGGCTTAGAGAAAAATCGAAAACACTTCCTGCAGCCATTTTGGCTTCAAATCCTTGTCAGATTAAACACTTGGAAAGAGTGTTATGTGAATATTGACGCTATTCACAGAGTATGAGATTGTTTGGTATGACATAGACAATTTTAATTTTTGCTAATCCTACTGCTTTGACGATGGTATTCCATGAATCCTTGAACTCTTTTTTTGTCTTTTATTATGTGTATTTTAAATTGCTTGTTTCATCATAAACATTGGGCATCGTCGATATGAGTGCAGATGGAAAAATCGAAATGTGTGCCCAGGTTCCACTGAGATTTGAATTCAGATAACAGGATTCAAAGTCCAGAGTGCTAACCATTACACCATGGAACCAACCATTACACAGGCATGGCTGCGGCTTGTTGTGCTGAATAAAGCATATGAAATCGTGAACGATGGCGAAAACAGGCTCCAAAGCTGCAGTGCAAATCTGCAATCATACACAATGGTAAATTGATATCTTATAACCTTTAATTCCACAAATTTACCAACATTTCCATGATATCACAGCTAGGACAGTTTGAAATGTTGATGAAAAGTGGCTAGTAAAAAGATTGCTGTATCTGTTACTTGGAAAAAGTATGAAAAAAATAAATTGCAAAACTTATACTGTTAGAAAACTGTTCATCCAGTAGCTGATAAAGATTAGCATTGCGTGGTAAAAGGCTTCATCTGAGAGATAATTTAAGGTTTGTGCAAATCAAAGTGCATGTCCCAGTCCATTAGCCAGGACAGCGGTCTGTGGCTGCTGGACAAGATCAAGAGAAAAACCTCTTACCTGATGGCACCCACGGTGCTTCTTTTGATTAGCGGCAAGTCGCACATGTAATGTTGCTCCAGAAAAGATTATCTAAAGAACAGTCAAAGATAAAGTCAGTTTGGTCCTAGAAACTCGCTCCATCACAGATCACTGTCATGGGGAATAGACTAGTAAACATGCAAATAGAACAACAAAGATAAAAGGTCAAAAAGTTTTTGAAACATGGATGTAGTCGGCAGGATTTGAACCTGCACGGTGAGACACCAATGGATTTCTAGTCCATCGCTTTATCCACTCGGCCACAACTACTCGGACGTCAAGCTGTTATGAGTTTCACACACGTTTTCTAATAGCTCCATGATCAAGCTCAGTGATCAACCCTCTGGAAGACATCTCAGAAAATGAAAAGAAAATACAAGGTCTCAGTAAAATGCAAAAATCTGATTTAAATTCATCATCCATGGGAACCATTCACAGTTTAAAGCTTTTCCCTCTTCATAATGTGGATTTGGAGTCAGTCAGCTCCAAAAACATCCGTAAAAATAATCCGAAAATGCTGAGAAGACTGAACTTAATCATTTCCAAGTAAAAAAGACTTGATGTTCATTTGATCAGGCTTTGGAGCATCTATTAACCATCTCAAGTTTCCAAAAATGTCCAGCGGTTAACTGAAATTACCATATCAATCTTCAGCTGTTTTTCACTTTGAACAGCTCCATACCTATAATACAAGTCAAGTTTAAGGTTCGAAAGACCCTATAAAGGGTCCTGATTGACTTTTGTGTGCTACAAAAAAAGCCACAAAACACATTCAAAAGACGCCGAAAAGAATTTTTAGAAAAACACCACCAAAAATGTTTATAAGGCACTTTAGGAAATTCTGGAAAACACAAGAAAAGATGGCTTAGAGAAAAATCAAAAACACTTCCTGAAGCCATTTTGGCTTCAAATCCTTGTCAGATTCACCCACTTGGAAAGAGTGTTATGTGAATATTGACTCAAGTCACAGAGTATGAGATTGCTTGGTATGACATAGACAATTTTAATTTTTGCTAATCCTACTTGATTGACAGCTTTGACAATGGTTTTCCATGAATCCTTGAACCCTTTTTTGTCTTTTATTATGTGTATTTTAAATTGCTTGTTTCATCATAAACATTGGGCATCGTCGATCTGAGTGCAGATGGAAAATTTGAAATGTGTGCCCAGGTTCCACTGATATTTGAATTCGGATAACAGGATTCAAAGTCCAGAGTGCTAACCATTACACCATGGAACCAACCATGACACAGTCGTGGCTGCGGCTTGTTGTGCTGAATAAAGCATATGAAATCGTGAACGATGGCGAAAACAGGCTCCAAAGCTGCAGTGCAAATCTGCAATCATACACAATGGTAAATTGATATCTTATAACCTTTCATTCCACAAATTTACCAACATTTCCATGATATCACAGCTAGGACAGTTTGAAATGTTGATGAAAAGTGGCTAGTAAAAAGATTGCTGTATCTGTTACTTGGAAAAA
>NW_027361716.1:7310000-7337500 GCF_039654945.1 Dendrobates tinctorius
AAACATAGACGTAGTCGGCACGATTCGAACCTGCGCGGGGAGACCCCAATGGATTTCTAGTCCATCGCCTTAACCACTCGGCCACGACTACTCGGATGTCAAGCTGTTATGAGTTTCACACACATTTTCTAATAGCTCCATGATCAAGCTCAGTGATCAACCCTCTGGAAGACATCTCAGAAAATGAAAAGAAAATACAAGGTCTCAGGAAAATGCAAAAATCTGATTTAAATTCATCATCCATGGGAACCGTTCACAGTTTAAAGCTTTTCCCTCTTCATAATGTGGATTTGGAGTCAGTCAGCTCCAAAAACATCCTTAAAAATAATCCGAAAATGCTGAGAAGACTGAACATAATCATTTCCAAGTAAAAAAGACTTGATGTTCATTTGATCAGGTTTTGGAGCGTCTATTAATCATCTCAAGTTTCCAAAAATGTCCAGCGGTTAACTGAAATTACCATATCAATCTTCAGCTGTTTTTCACTTTGAACAGCTCCATACCTTTTGCTAATCCTCCTTGATTGACAGCTTTGACCATGAATCCTTGCTGTATCTGTTACTTGGAAAAAGTGTGAAAAAAATAAATTGCAAAACTTATACTGTTAGAAAACTGTTAATCCAGTAGTTGATAAAGATTAGCATTGAATGGTAAAAGGCTTCATCTGAGAGATAATTTAAGTTTTGTGCAAATCAAAGTGCATGTCCCAGTCCATTAGCCAGAACAGCGGTCTGTGGCTGCTGGACAAGATCAAGAGAAAAACCTCTTACCTGATTGCACCCACGGTGCTTCTTTTGATTAGCGGCAAGTCGCACATGTAATGTTGCTCCAGAATAGATTATCTAAAGAACAGTCAAAGATAAAGTCAGTTTGGTCCTAGAAACTCGCTCCATCACAGATCACTGTCATGGGGAATAGACTAGTAAACATGCAAATTGAACAACAAAGATAAAAGGTCAAAAAGTTATTGAAACGTAGTCGACAGGATTTGAACCTGCGCGGAGAGACCCCAATGGATTTCTAGTCCATCGTCTTAACCACTCGGCCACGACTACTCGGACGTCAAGCTGTTATGAGTTTCACACATGTTTTCTAATAGCACCAGGATCAAGCTCAGTGATCAACCCTCTGGAAGACATATCAGAAAATGAAAAGAAAATACAAGGTCTCAGAAAAATGCAAAAATCTGATTTAAAGTCATCATCAATGGGAACCATTCACAGTTTAAAGCTTTTCCCTCTTCATAATGTGGATTTGGAGTCAGTCAGCTCCAAAAACATCCGTAAAAATAATCCGAAAATGCTGAGAAGACTGAACTTAATCATTTCCAAGTAAAAAAGACTTGATGTTCATTTGATCAGGCTTTGGAGCATCTATTAACCATCTCAAGTTTCCAAAAATGTCCAGCGGTTAACTGAAATTACCATATCAATCTTCAGCTGTTTTTCACTTTGAACAGCTCCATACCTATAATACAAGTTAACGGTAAGGTTCGAAAGACCCTATAAAGGGTCCTGATTGACTTTTGTGTGCTACAAAAAAAGCCACAAAACACATTCAAAAGACGCCGAAAAGAATTTTTAGAAAAACACCACCAAAAATGTTTATAAGGCACTTTAGGAAATTCTGGAAAACACAAGAAAAGATGGCTTAGAGAAAAATTAAAAACACTTCCTGAAGCCATTTTGGCTTCAAATCCTTGTCAGATTCACCCACTTGGAAAGAGTGTTATGTGAATATTGACTCAAGTCACAGAGTATGAGATTGCTTGGTATGACATAGACAATTTTAATTTTTGCTAATCCTACTTGATTGACAGCTTTGACCATGGTTTTCCATGAATCCTTGAACCCTTTTTTGTCTTTTATTATGTGTATTTTAAATTGCTTGTTTCATCATAAACATTGGGCATCGTCGATCTGAGTGCAGATGGAAGAATTGAAATGTGTGCCCAGTTTCCACTGAGATTTGAATTCAGATCACAGGATTCAAAGTCCAGAGTGCTAACCATTACACCATGGAACCAACCATGACACAGTCATGGCTGCGGCTTGTTGTGCTGAATAAAGCATATGAAATCGTGAACGATGGCGAAAACAGGCTCCAAAGCTGCAGTGCAAATCTGCAATCATACACAATGGTAAATTGATATCTTATAACCTTTCATTCCACAAATTTACCAACATTTCCATGATATCACAGCTAGGACAGTTTGAAATGTTGATGAAAAGTGGCTAGTAAAAAGATTGCTGTATCTGTTACTTGGAAAAAGTGTGAAAAAAATAAATTGCAAAACTTATACTGTTAGAAAACTGTTCATCCAGTAGTTGATAAAGATTAGCATTGCATGGTAAAAGGCTTCATCTGAGAGATAATTTAAGGTTTGTGCAAATCAAAGTGCATGTCCCAGTCCATTAGCCAGGACAGCGGTCTGTGGCTGCTGGACAAGATCAAGAGAAAAACCTCTTACCTGATGGCACCCACGGTGCTTCTTTTGATTAGAGGCAAGTCGCACATGTAATGTTGCTCCAGAAAAGATTATCTAAAGAACAGTCAAAGATAAAGTCAGTTTGGTCCTAGAAACTCGCTCCATCACAGATCACTGTCATGGGGAATAGACTAGTAAACATGCAAATTGAACAACAAAGATAAAAGGTCAAAAAGTTATTGAAACATAGACGTAGTCGGCAGGATTTGAACCTGCCGACTACGTCCATCGCCTTAACCACTCGGCCACGACTACTCGGACGTCAACCTGTTATGAGCTTCACACATGTTTTCTAATAGCACCATGATCACGCTCAGTGATCAACCCTCTGGAAGACATCTCAGAAAATGAAAAGAAAATACAAGGTCTCAGTAAAATGCAAAAATCTGATTTAAAGTCATCATCAATGGGAACCATTCACAGTTTAAAGCTTTTCCCTCTTCATAATGTGGATTTGGAGTCAGTCAGCTCCAAAAACATCCTTAAAAATAATCCGAAAATGCTGAGAAGACTGAACATAATCATTTCCAAGTAAAAAAGACTTGATGTTCATTTGATCAGGCTTTGGAGCATCTATTAACCATCTCAAGTTTCCAAAAATGTCCAGCGGTTAACTGAAATTACCATATCAATCTTCAGATGTTTTTCACTTTGAACAGCTCCATACCTATAATACAAGTCAACGGTAAGGTTCGAAAGACCCTATAAAGGGTCCTGATTGACTTTTGTGTGCTACAAAAAAAGCCACAAAACACATTCAAAAGACGCCGAAAAGAATTTTTAGAAAAACACCACCAAAAATGTTTATAAGGCACTTTAGGAAATTCTGGAAAACAAAAGAAAAGATGGCTTAGAGAAAAATCAAAAACACTTCCTGAAGCCATTTTGGCTACAAATCCTTGTCAGATTCACCCACTTGGAAATAGTGTTATGTGAATATTGACTCAAGTCACAGAGTATGAGATTGCTTGGTATGACATAGACAATGAGTGATATTGACAGCTTTGACCATGAATCCTTGAACTCTTTTTTTGTCTTTTATTATGTGGATTTTAAATTGCTTGTTTCATCATAAACATTGGGCATCGTCGATCTGAGTGCAGATGGAAAAATCGAAATGTGTGCCCAGGTTCCACTGAGATTTGAACTCAGATCACTGGATTCAATGTCCAGAGTGCTAACGATTACACCATGGAACCAACCATGTCATAGTCATGGCTGCGGCTTGTTGTGCTGAATAAAGCATATGAAATCGTGAACGATGGCGAAAACAGGCTCCAAAGCTGCAGTGCAAATCTGCAATCATACACAATGGTAAATTGATATCTTATAACCTTTCATTCCACAAATTTACCAACATTTCCACGATATCACAGCTAGGACAGTTTGAAATGTTGATGAAAAGTGGCTAGTAAAAAGATTGCTGTATCTGTTACTTGGAAAAAGTGTGAAAAAAATAAATTGCAAAACTTATACTGTTAGAAAACTGTTCATCCAGTAGTCGATAAAGATTAGCATTGCATGGTAAAAGGATTCATCTGAGAGATAATTTTAGGTTTGTGCAAATCAAAGTGCATGTCCCAGTCCATTAGCCAGGACAGCGGTCTGTGGCTGCTGGACAAGATCAAGAGAAAAACCTCTTACCTGATGGCACCCACGGTGCTTCTTTTGATTAGCGGCAAGTCGCACATGTAATGTTGCTTCAGAATAGATTATCTAAAGAACAGTCAAATATAAAGTCAGTTTGGTCCTAGAAACTCGCTCCATCACAGATCACTGTCATGGGGAATAGACTAGTAAACATGCAAATTGAACAACAAAGATAAAAGGTCAAAAAGTTATTTTAAACATAGACGTAGTCGGCAGGATTTGAACCTGCGCGGGGAGACCCCAATGGATTTCAAGTCCATCGCCTTAACCACTCGGCCACGACTACTCGGACGTCAAGCTGTTATGAGTTTCACACATGTTTTCTAATAGCACCATGATCAAGCTCAGTGATCAACCCTCTGGAAGACATCTCAGAAAATGAAAAGAAAATACAAGGTCTCAGTAAAATGCAAAAATCTGATTTAAAGTCATCATCAATGGGAACCATTCACAGTTTAAAGCTTTTCCCTCTTCATAATGTGGATTTGGAGTCAGTCAGCTCCAAAAACATCCTTAAAAATAATCCGAAAATGCTGAGAAGACTGAACATAATCATTTCCAAGTAAAAAAGACTTGATGTTCATTTGATCAGGCTTTGGAGCGTCTATTAACCATCTCAAGTTTCCAAAAATATCCAGCCGTTAACTGAAATTACCATATCAATCTTCAGCTGTTTTTCACTTTGAACAGCTCCATACCTATAATACAAGTCAACGGTAAGGTTCGAAAGACCCTATAAAGGGTCCTGATTGACTTTTGTGTGCTACAAAAAAAGCCACAAAACACATTCAAAAGACGCCGAAAAGAATTTTTAGAAAAACACCACCAAAAATGTTTATAAGGCACTTTAGGAAATTCTGGAAAACACAAGAAAAGATGGCTTAGAGAAAAATCAAAAACACTTCCTGAAGCCATTTTGGCTTCAAATCCTTGTCAGATTCACCCACTTGGAAAGAGTGTTATGTGAATATTGACTCAAGTCACAGAGTATGAGATTGCTTGGTATGACATAGACAATGAGTGATATTGACAGCTTTGACCATGAATCCTTTTTTTGTCTTTTATTATGTGGATTTTAAATTGCTTGTTTCATCATAAACATTGGGCATCGTCGATCTGAGTGCAGATGGAAAAATCGAAATGCACTCTGGATTCAAAGTCCAGAGTGCTAACCATTACACCATGGAACCAACCATGACATAGTCATGGCTGCGGCTTGTTGTGCTGAATAAAGCATATGAAATCGTGAACGATGGCGAAAACAGGCTCCAAAGCTGCAGTGCAAATCTGCAATCATACACAATGGTAAATTGATATCTTATAACCTTTCATTCCACAAATTTACCAACATTTCCACGATATCACAGCTAGGACAGTTTGAAATGTTGATGAAAAGTGGCTAGTAAAAAGATTGCTGTTTCTGTTACTTGGAAAAAGTGTGAAAAAAATAAATTGCAAAACTTATACTGTTAGAAAACTGTTCATCCAGTAGTCGATAAAGATTAGCATTGCATGGTAAAAGGCTTCATCTGAGAGATAATTTAAGGTTTGTGCAAATCAAAGTGCATGTCCCAGTCCATTAGCCAGGACAGCGGTCTGTGGCTGCTGGACAAGATCAAGAGAAAAACCTCTTACCTGATGGCACCCACGATGCTTCTTTTGATTAGCGGCAAGTCGCACATGTAATGTTGCTCCAGAATAGATTATCTAAAGAACAGTCAAATATAAAGTCAGTTTGGTCCTAGAAACTCGCTCCTTCACAGATCACTGTCATGGGGAATAGACTAGTAAACATGCAAATTGAACAACAAAGATAAAAGGTCAAAAAGTTATTTTAAACATAGACGTAGTCGGCAGGATTTGCACCTGCGCGGGGAGACCCCAAAGGATTACTAGCCCATCGCCTTAACCACTCGGCCACGACTACTCAGACGTCAAGCTGTTATGAGTTTCACACACGTTTTCTAATAGCACCATGATCAAGCTCAGTGATCAACCCTCTGGAAGACATCTCAGAAAATGAAAAGAAAATACAAGGTCTCAGTAAAATGCAAAAATCTGATTTAAAGTCATCATCATCAATGGGAACCATTCACAGTTTAAAGCTTTTCCCTCTTCATAATGTGGATTTGGAGTCAGTCAGCTCCAAAAACATCCTTAAAAATAATCCGAAAATGCTGAGAAGACTGAACATAATCATTTCCAAGTAAAAAAGACTTGATGTTCATTTGATCATGCTTTGGAGCGTCTATTAACCATCTCAAGTTTCCAAAAATGTCCAGCGGTTAACTGAAATTACCATATCAATCTTCAGATGTTTTTCACTTTGAACAGCTCCATACCTATAATACAAGTCAAGGGTAAGGTTCGAAAGACCCTATAAAGGGTCCTGATTGACTTTTGTGTGCTACAAAAAAAGCCACAAAACACATTCAAAAGACGCCGAAAAGAATTTTTAGAAAAACACCACCAAAAATGTTTATTAGGCACTTTAGGAAATTCTGGAAAACACAAGAAAAGATGGCTTAGAGAAAAATCAAAAACACTTACTGAAGCCATTTTGGCTTCAAATCCTTGTCAGATTCACCCACTTGGAAAGAGTGTTATGTGAATATTGACTCAAGTCACAGAGTATGAGAATACTCATATAAAGCATATGAAATCGTGAACAATGGCGAAAACAGGCTCCAAAGCTGCAGTGCAAATCTGCAATCATACACAATGGTAAATTGATATCTTATAACCTTTCATTCCACAAATTTACCAACATTTCCACGATATCACAGCTAGCGCAGTTTGAAATGTTGATGAAAAGTGGCTAGTAAAAAGATTGCTGTATCTGTTACTTGGAAAAAGTGTGAAAAAAATAAGTTGCAAAACTTATACTGTTAGAAAACTGTTCATCCAGTAGTCGATAAAGATTAGCATTGCATGGTAAAAGGCTTCATCTGAGAGATAATTTAAGGTTTGTGCAAATCAAAGTGCATGTCCCAGTCCATTAGCCAGGACAACGGTCTGTGGCTGCTGGACAAGATCGAGAGAAAAACCTCTTACCTGATGGCACCCACGGTGCTTCTTTTGATTAGCGGCAAGTCGCACATGTAATGTTGCTCCAGAATAGATTATCTAAAGAACAGTCAAAGATAAAATCAGTTTGGTCCTGGAAACTCGCTCCATCACAGATCACTGTCATGGGGAATAGACTAGTAAACATGCAAATTGAACAACAAAGATAAAAGGTCAAAAAGTTATTTTAAACATAGACGTAGTCGGCAGGATTTGCACCTGCGCGGGGAGACCCCAATGGATTTCTAGCCCATCGCCTTAACCACTCGGCCACGACTACTCAGACGTCAAGCTGTTATGAGTTTCACACACGTTTTCTAATAGCACCATGATCAAGCATAGTGATCAACCCTCTGGAAGACATCTCAGAAAAAGAAAAGAAAACACAAGGTCTCAGTAAAATGCAAAAATCTGATTTAAAGTCATCATCAATGGGAACCATTCACAGTTTAATGCTTTTCCCTCTTCATAATGTGGATTTGGAGTCAGTCAGCTCCAAAAACATCCTTAAAAATAATACGAAAATGCTGAGAAGACTGAACATAATCATTTCCAAGTAAAAAAGACTTGATGTTCATTTGATCAGGCTTTGGTGCGTCTATTAACCATCTCAAGTTTCCAAAAATGTCTAGCGGTTAACTGAAATTACCATATCAATCTTCAGCTGTTTTTCACTTTGAACGGCTCCTTACCTATACTACAAGTCAACGGTAAGGTTCGAAAGACCCTATAAAGGGTCCTGATTGACTTTTGTGTGCTACAAAAAAAGCCACAAAACACATTCAAAAGACGCCGAAAAGAATATTTAGAAAAACACCACCAAAAATGTTTATAAGGCACTTTAGGAAATTCTGGAAAACACAAGAAAAGATGGCTTAGAGAAAAATCAAAAACACTTCCTGAAGCCATTTTGGCTTCAAATCCTTGTCAGATTCAGCCACTTGGAAAGAGTGTTATGTGAATATTGACTCAAGTCACAGAGTATGAGATTGCTTGGTATGACATAGACAATGAGTGATATAGACAATTTTAATTTTTGCTAATCCTACTTGAACTCTTTTTTTGTCTTTTATTATGTGGATTTTAAATTGCTTGTTTCATCATAAACATTGGGCATCGTCGATCTGAGTGCACATGGAAAAATTGAAATTTGTGCCCAGGTTCCACTGAGATTTGAACTCAGATCACTGGATTCAATGTCCAGAGTGCTAACCATTACACCATGGAACCAACCTTCACATAGTCATGGCTGCGGCTTGTTGTGCTGAATAAAGCATATGAAATCGTGAACGATGGCGAAAACAGGCTCCAAAGCTGCAGTGCAAATCTGCAATCATACACAATGATAAATTGATATCTTATAACCTTTCATTCCACAATTTTACCAACATTTCCACGATATCACAGTTAGCGCAGTTTGAAATGTTGATGAAAAGTGGCTAGTAAAAAGATTGCTGTATCTGTTACTTGGAAAAAGTGTGAAAAACATAAATTGCAAAACTTATACTGTTAGAAAACTGTTCATCCAGTAGTCGATAAAGATTAGCATTGCATGGTAAAAGGCTTCATCTGAGAGATAATTTAAGGTTTGTACAAATCAAAGTGCATGTCCCAGTCCATTAGCCAGGACAGCGGTCTGTGGCTGCTGGACAAGATCAAGAGAAAAACCTCTTACCTGATGGCACCCACGGTGCTTCTTTTGATTAGCGGCAAGTCGCACATGTAATGTTGCTCCAGAATAGATTACACTGGTCAACAGCATTTTTGGTGCCAAAGATATTTCATCGAATTTAGGGTATTTTTGGGGTGCTGATTCTGAATATGTCATCAGTTTTGCCAGATTGGCTCAAGTTTTTGAGATTTTTGGTATCTTATTTATAGCACTTGTTGGTAAATGCGACGCATCATCTCATTAATTTCTTTGGATTAGTACTTGAACTGAGCAGTTCTCAATATAGTTTTGTGTTAATTAGTGTTCTAAAAGTTTGTTCATAGCTTGATTTTTGCACTAACTTTATGTTGTTGTCTGTTTTCCAGTGAAAAGCATGAACTCATCATGAAGAAGTTGTCTTAACGATCCAGACTCATTCTGTTACATTTGTGGTGAATACACACTGCCAAAACATAGAAGAAACATAACAGACTTCGTAAAAAAAGTGTATTTTGCCTATTTTGGGGTTATGCTTGGGGACCAAGACAAGTTTTGGGCACCACACATAGTGTGCAAAGCATGTATCGAATTATTACGAAAATGGAGCAAAGGACAAAGAAAAAGCTTCAAATTTGGTGTTCCAATGGTGTGGAGAGAGCCAAAAAATCATCATGATGACTGTTATTTATGGTAAACACAGGTACAGGCACATCTTCACAATGAGGGACAGGCCTTCTTGCAGATTCCATGTTACTCCCATTTTCGTTTCTTATGCTTATTGAATCCTTGCACTTGCACTGCACAGAAATAACAGTCATCATGATGATTTTTTGGCTCTCTCCACACCATTGGAACACCAAATTTGAAGCTTTTTCTTTGTCCTTTGCTCCATTTTCGTAATAATTCGATACATGCTTTGCACACTATGTGTGGTGCCCAAAACTTGTCTTGGTCCCCAAGCATAACCCCAAAATAGGCAAAATACACTTTTTTTACGAAGTCTGTTATGTTTCTTCTATGTTTTGGCAGTGTATATTCACCACAAATGTAACAGAATGAGTCTGGATCGTTAAGACAACTTCTTCATGATGAGTTCATGCTTTTCACTGGAAAACAGACAACAACATAAAGTTAGTGCAAAAATCAAGCTATGAACAAACTTTTAGAACACTAATTAACACAAAACTATATTGAGAACTGCTCAGTTCAAGTACTAATCCAAAGAAATTAATGAGATGATGCGTCGCATTTACCAACAAGTGCTATAAATAAGATACCAAAAATCTCAAAAACTTGAGCCAATCTGGCAAAACTGATGACATATTCAGAATCAGCACCCCAAAAATACCCCAAATTCATTAAAATATTTTGGACACCAGAAAAAAATTTTTTTTTCGTTGACCTGTGTTATCTAAAGAACAGTCAAAGATAAAATCAGTTTGGTCCTGGAAACTCACTCCATCACAGATCACTGTCATGGGGAATAGACTAGTAAACATGCAAATTGAACAACAAAGATAAAAGGTCAAAAAGATATTAAAACAGACGTAGTCGGCAGGATTTGAACCTGCGCAGGGAGACCCCAATGGATTTCTAGTCCATCACCTTAACCACTCAGCCACAACTAATCAGACATAAAGCTGTTATGAGTTTCACACACGTTTTCTAATAGCACCATGATCAAGCTCAGTGATCAACCCTCTGGAAGACATCTCAGAAAATGAAAAGAAAATACAAGGTCTCAGTAAAATGCAAAAATCTGATTTAAAGTCATCATCATCAATGGGAACCATTCACAGTTTGAAGCTTTTCCCTCTTCATAATGTGGATTTGGAGTCAGTCAGCTCCAAAAACATCCTTAAAAATAATCCGAAAATGCTGAGAAGACTGAACATAATCATTTCCAAGTAAAAAAGTCTTGATGTTCATTTGATCAGGCTTTGGAGCGTCTATTAACCATCTCACGTTTCCAAAAATG
This sequence comes from Dendrobates tinctorius, assembly GCF_039654945.1. NCBI lineage: Eukaryota > Metazoa > Chordata > Amphibia > Anura > Dendrobatidae > Dendrobates > Dendrobates tinctorius. The sequence continues at coordinate 7,320,834 of NW_027361716.1, forward strand.
TCCAGCGGTTAACTGAAATTACCATATCAATCTTCAGATGTTTTTCACTTTGAACAGCTCCATACCTATAATACAAGTCAACGGTAAGGTTCGAAAGACCCTATAAAGGGTCCTGATTGACTTTGGTGCGCTACAAAAAAAGCAACAAAACACATTCAAAAGACGCCGAAAAGAATTTTTAGAAAAACACCACCAAAAATGTTTATAAGGCACTTTAGGAAATTCTGGAAAACACAAGAAAAGATGGCTTAGAGAAAAATCAAAACCACTTCCTGAAGTCATTTTGGCTTCAAATCCTTGTCAGATTCACCCACTTGGAAAGAGTGTTATGTGAATATTGACTCAAGTCACAGAGTATGAGATTGCTTGGTATGACATAGACAATGAGTGATATAGACAATTTTAATTTCTGCTAATCCTACTTGATTGACAGCTCTGATCATGGTATTCCATGAATCCTTGAACCCTTTTTTTGTCTTTTATTATGTGGATTTTAAATTGCTTGTTTCATCATAAACATTGGGCATCGTCGATCTGAGTGCACATGGAAAAATTGAAATGTGTGCCCAGGTTCCACTGAGATTTGAACTCAGATCACTGGACTCAAAGTCCAGAGTGCTAACCATTACACCATGAAACCAACCATGACGCAATCATGGCTGCGGCTTGTTTTGCTGAATAAAGCATATGAAATCGTGAACGATGGCGAAAACAGGCTCCAAAGCTGCAGTGCAAATCTGCAATCATACACAATGGTAAATTGATATCTTATAACCTTTCATTCCACAAATTTACCAACATTTCCATGATATCACAGCTAGCGCAGTTTGAAATGTTGATGAAAAGTGGCTAGTAAAAAGATTGCTGTATCTGTTACTTGGAAAAAGTGTGAAAAAAATAAATTGCAAAACTTATACTGTTAGAAAACTGTTCATCCAGTAGTTGATAAAGATTAGCATTGCATGGTAAAAGGCTTCATCTGAGAGATAATTTAAGGTTTGTGCAAATCAAAGTGCATGTCCCAGTCCATTAGCCAGGACAGCGGTCTGTGGCTGCTGGACAAGATCAAGAGAAAAACCTCTTACCTGATGGCACCCACGGTGCTTCTTTTGATTAGCGGCAAGTCGCACATGTAATGTTGCTCCAGAATAGATTATCTAAAGAACAGTCAAAGATAAAGTCAGTTTGGTCCTAGAAACTCGCTCCATCACAGATCACTGTCATGGGGAATAGACTAGTAAAGATGCAAATTGAACAACAAAGATAAAAGGTCAAAAAGTTATTGAAACATAGACAGCAGGATTTGAACCTGCGCGGGGAGACCCCAATGGATTTCTAGTCCATCGCCTTAACCACTCGGCCACGACTACTCGGACGTCAAGCTGTTATGAGTTTCACACTTGTTTTCTAATAGCACCATGATCAAGCTCAGTGATCAACCCTCTGGAAGACATCTCAGAAAAAGAAAAGAAAATACAAGGTCTCAGTAAAATGCAAAAATCTGATTTAAAGTCATCATCAATGGGAACCATTCACAGTTTAAAGCTTTTCCCTCTTCATAATGTGGATTTGGAGTCAGTCAGCTCCAAAAACATCCTTAAAAATAATCCGAAAATGCTGAGAAGACTGAACATAATCATTTCCAAGTAAAAAAGACTTGATGTTCATTTGATCAGGCTTTGGAGCGTCTATTAACCATCTCAAGTTTCCAAAAATGTCCAGCGGTTAACTGAAATTACCATATCAATCTTCAGCTGTTTTTCACTTTGAACAGCTCCATACCTATAATACAAGTCAACGGTTAGGTTCGAAAGACCCTATAAAGGGTCCTGATTGACTTTTGTGTGCTACAAAAAAAGCCACAAAACACATTCAAAAGACGCCGGAAAATTGATATCTTATAACTAGTGTTGAGCATTCCGATACCGCAAGTATCGGGTATCGGCCGATACTTGCTGTATCGGAATTCCGATACCGACTTCCGATATTTTTTCAATATCGGAATTCGGCATCGGAATCGGAAGTTCAGTTGATTGACGGCCTGACGTCATCATGATGCGCGGTGTGTGAGCATCATGATGCGCCGTCATTTCGGGCCTTTCGGGGGTCTCTGCCGGCCTGCCGGGGGGCTGTGCCGGCCTGCCGGGGGGCTGTGTGGACTGCCCGGGGTCTCTGCCGGCCTGCCGGTGGGCTGTGCCGGCCTGCCGGTGGTCTGTGCACCCTGTGGGGGTCTGTACCGGCCTGCCGGGGGGCTGTGCCGGCCTGCCGGGGGGCTGTGCTGATGTCCGGGGGTCTGTGCAAGCATCGTCCGATGGGACTACAAGTCCCATCGGGCGATGCCTGCTACCATGACAGTGATTGACACATTAGCCAATGATGGGACAGTAGTAGTCCCATCATCCGGCTAATGTGTTAAATGTTAAAAAAAAAAAAAAAAATACTACATACATACTACATGCATGCTACATACATACTACATGCTACATACATACTACATATATACTACATACATGCTACATACATACTACATACATGCTACATACATACTACATGCTACATACATACTACATGCATGCTACATACATACTACATACATGCTACATACATACTACATACATGCTACATGCATACTACATATATACTACATGCATGCTACATACATACTACATGCTACATACATACTACATGCTACATACATACTACATATATACTACATACATACTACATACATGCTACATACATACTGCATGCTACATACATACTACATACATACTACATACATACTACATGCATGCTACATACATACTACATACATAATACATGCATGCTACATGCATGCTACATACATACTACATGCTACATACATACCACATACATACTACATACATGCTACATATATACTACATACATACTACATACATACTACATACATACTACATACATACTACATGCATGCTACATGCATGCTACATACATACTACATGCTACATACATACCACATACATACTACATACATGCTACATATATACTACATGCATGCTACATACATACTACATATATACTACATGCATGCTACATACATACTACATACATACCACATATATACTACATACATACAATACATACATAGACATACAGTACATATAACATAGAGTAACATACTTACCAATACTTGTCACATTGTTCCCCGAAGCCATTGTCTTTCCGGAATAAATATTAACATAACAAACCACAAAAATACTCACCCACGATCCGAAGCAGTCCACGAGTGTGTCCCACGACGATCTTGGGTAGAGAACTGCAGCATCAGATGATGCTGCCGTTCTCTACGGGCTGCAGGAATCCAATGACGGAAGGTAGGTATCCTTCCGCACTGTATTCCTCCGCCACTTAAAAAAAAAAAAGTCCCTAGTCTCACTTTATGCCATTGCTGCGTGGGAATTTCCCACACAGCAATGGCATAAAGTGAGACTAGGGACTTTTTTTTTTTTTAAGTGGCGGAGGAATACAGTGCGGAAGGATACCTACCTTCCGTCATTGGATTCCTGCAGCCCGTAGAGAACGGCAGCATCATCTGATGCTGCCGTTCTCTACCCAAGATCGTCGTGGGACACACTCGTGGACTGCTTCGGATCGTGGGTGAGTATTTTTGTGGTTTGTTATGTTAATATTTATTCCGGAAAGACAATGGCTTCGGGGAACAATGTGACAAGTATTGGTAAGTATGTTACTCTATGTTATATGTACTGTATGTCTATGTATGTATTGTATGAATGTATTGTATGTATGTAGTATATATGTGGTATGTATGTAGCATGTAGTATGTATGTAGCATGTAGTATGTAGCATGCATGTAGTATATATGTAGTATGTATGTAGCATGTAGTATGTATGTAGTATGTATGTAGTATATATGTAGTATGTATGTAGCATGTAGTATGTATGTAGCATGCATGTAGTATGTATATGGTATGTATGTAGCATGTAGTATGTATGTAGCATGCATGTAGTATATATGTGTTATGTATGTGGTATGTATGTAGCATGCATGTAGCATGCATGTAGTATGTATGTAGTATGTATGTAGTATATATGTAGTATGTATGTAGCATGTAGTATGTATGTAGTATGTATGTAGCATGCATGTAGCATGCAGTATGTATGTAGCATGCATGTAGTATATATGTAGTATGTATGTAGCATGTAGTATGTAGCATGCATGTAGTATATATGTGGTATGTATGTAGCATGCAGTATGTATGTAGCATGCATGTAGTATATATGTAGTATGTATGTAGCATGTAGTATGTAGCATGCATGTAGTATATATGTAGTATGTAGCATGTAGTATGTATGTAGCATGCATGTAGTATATATGTGTTATGTATGTAGCATGTAGTATGTATGTAGCATGCATGTAGTATATATGTGGTATGTATGTAGCATGCAGTATGTATGTAGCATGCATGTAGTATATATGTAGTATGTATGTTGCATGTAGTATGAATGTAGCATGTATGTAGTATGCATGTTGTATGTATGTAGCATGTAATTTTTTTTTTTTTTTTTTTTTACATTTAACACATTAGCCGGATGATGGGACTACTACTGTCCCATCATTGGCTAATGTGTCAATCACTGTCATGGTAGCAGGCATCGCCCGATGGGACTTGTAGTCCCATCGGACGATGCCTGCACAGACCCCCGGAGCCTGCACAGACCACCGGCAGGCCGGCACAGCCCCCCGGCAGGCCGGCACAGCCCCCCGGAGCCTGCACAGCCCCCCGGCAGGCCGGCACAGCCCCCCGGCAGGCCGGCACAGCCCCCCGGAGCCTGCACAGCCCCCCGGCAGGCCGGCACAGCCCCCCGGCAGGCCGGCACAGCCCCCCGGAGCCTGCACAGACCACCGGCAGGCCGGCACAGACCACCGGAGCCTGCACAGACCCCCTGGCAGGCCGGCACAGCCCCCCGGAGCCTGCACAGCCCCCCGGCAGGCCGGCACAGCCCCCCGGCAGGCCGGCACAGCCCCCCGGAGCCTGCACAGACCACCGGCAGGCCGGCACAGACCACCGGAGCCTGCACAGACCCCCTGGCAGGCCGGCACAGCCCCCCGAAAGGCCCGTACAGACCCCAGAGAGGCTGTACAAGGGCAGGAAATGGTTTTTCTTATTCCGATATCGGAAGTCCCATAGACTTGAATGGGACTTCCGGTATCGGAATCGGCGATACCGATACTTTTTTTAAAGATCGGCCGATACCATCCGATACGATACTTTGAAGTATCGGACGGTATCGCTCAACTATACTTATAACCTTTCATTCCACAAATTTACCAACATTTCCACGATATCACAGCTAGGACAGTTTGAAATGTTGATGAAAAGTGGCTAGTAAAAAGATTGCTGTATCTGTTACTTGGAAAAAGTGTGAAAAAAATAAATTGCAAAACTTATACTGTTAGAAAACTGTTCATCCAGTAGATGATAAAGATTAGCATTGCATGGTAAAAGGCTTCATCTGAGAGATAATTTTAGGTTTGTGCAAATCAAAGTGCATGTCCCAGTCCATTAGCCAGGACAGCGGTCTGTGGCTGCTGGACAAGATCAAGAGAAAAACCTCTTACCTGATGGCACCCACGGTGCTTCTTTTGATTAGCGGCAAGTCGCACATGTAATGTTGCTCCAGAATAGATTATCTAAAGAACAGTCAAAGATAAAGTCAGTTTGGTCCTAGAAACTCGCTCCATCACAGATCACTGTCATGGGGAATAGACTAGTAAACATGCAAATTGAACAACAAAGATAAAAGGTCAAAAAGATATTAAAACAGACACAGTCGGCAGGATTTGAACCTGCGCGGGGAGACCCCAATGGATTTTTAGTCCATCACCTTAACCACTCTGCCACGACTACTCGGACGTCAAGCTGTTATGAGTTTCACACATGTTTTCTAATAGCACCATGATCAAGCTCAGTGATCAACCCTCTGGAAGACATCTCAGAAAATGAAAAGAAAATACAAGGTCTCAGTAAAATGCAAAAATCTGATTTAAAGTCATCATCATCAATGGGAACCATTCACAGTTTAAAGCTTTTCCCTCTTCATAATGTGGATTTGGAATCAGTCAGCTCCAAAAACATCCTTAAAAATAATCCGAAAATGCTGAGAAGACTGAACACAATCATTTCCAAGTAAAAAAGACTTGATGTTCATTTGATCAGGCTTTGGAGCGTCTATTAACCATCTCAAGTTTCCAAAAATGTCCAGCGGTTAACTGAAATTACCATATCAATCTTCAGATGTTTTTCACTTTGAACAGCTCCATACCTATAATACAAGTCAAGGGTAAGGTTCGAAAGACCCTATAAAGGGTCCTGATTGACTTTTGTGTGCTACAAAAAAAAGCCACAAAACACATTCAAAAGACGGCAAAAAGAATTTTTAGAAAAACACCACCAAAAATGTTTATAAGGCACTTTAGGAAATTCTGGAAAACACAAGAAAAGATGGCTTAGAGAAAAATCAAAAACACTTCCTGAAGCCATTTTGGCTTCAAATCCTTGTCAGATTCACCCACTTGGAAAGAGTGTTATGTGAATATTGACTCAAGTCACAGAGTATGAGATTGCTTGGTATGACATAGACAATGAGTGACATAGACAATTTTAATTTTTGCTAATCCTACTTGATTGACTGCTTTGACCATGGTATTCCATGAATCCTTGAACTCTTTCTTTGTCTTTTATTATGTGGATTTTAAATTGCTTGTTTCATCATAAACATTGGGCATCGTCGATCTGAGTGCAGATGGAAAAATCGAAATGTGTGCCCAGGTTCCACTGAGATTTGAATTCAGATCACAGGATTCAAAGTCCAGAGTGCTAACCATTACACCATGGAACCAACCATTACACAGTCATGGCTGCGGCTTGTTGTGCTGAATAAAGCATATGAAATTGTGAACGATGGCGAAAACAGGCTCCAAAGCTGCAGTGCAAATCTGCAATCATACACAATGGTAAATTGATATCTTATAACCTTTCATTCCACAAATTTACCAACATTTCCACGATATCACAGCTAGGACAGTTTGAAATGTTGATGAAAAGTGGCTAGTAAAAAGATTGCTGTATCTGTTACTTGGAAAAAGTGTGAAAAAAATAAATTGCAAAACTTATACTGTTAGAAAACTGTTCATCCAGTAGTTGATAAAGATTAGCATTGCATGGTAAAAGGCTTCATCTGAGAGATAATTTAAGGTTTGTGCAAATCAAAGTGCATGTCCCAGTCCATTAGCCAGGACAGCGGTCTGTGGCTGCTGGACAAGATCAAGAGAAAAACCTCTTACCTGATGGCACCCACGGTGCTTCTTTTGATTAGCGGCAAGTCGCACATGTAATGTTGCTCCAGAATAGATTATATAAAGAACAGTCAAAGATAAAGTCAGTTTGGTCCTAGAAACTCGCTCCATCACATATCACTGTCATGGGGAATAGACTAGTAAACATGCAAATTGAACAACAAAGGTAAAAGGTCAAAAAGTTATTGAAACATAGACGTAGTCGGCAGAATTTGAACATGCGCGGTGAGACCCCAATGGCTTTCTAGTCCATCGCCTTAACCACTCGGCCACGACTACTCAGACGTCAAGCTGTTATGAGTTTCACACACGTTTTCTAATAGCTCCATGATCAAGCTCAGTGATCAACCCTCTGGAAGACATCTCAGAAAAAGAAAAGAAAATACAAGGTCTCAGTAAAATGCAAAAATCTGATTTAAATTCATCATCCATGGGAACCATTCACAGTTTAAAGCTTTTCCCTCTTCATAATGTGGATTTGGAGTCAGTCAGCTCCAAAAACATCTTTAAAAATAATCCAAAAATGCTGAGAAGACTGAACATAATCATTTCCAAGTACAAAAGACTTGATGTTCATTTGATCAGGCTTTGGAGCGTCTATTAACCATCTCAAGTTTCCAAAAATGTCCAGCGGTTAACTGAAATTACCATATCAATCTTCAGCTGTTTTTCACTTTGAACAGCTCCATACCTATAATACAAGTCAACGGTAAGGTTCGAAAGACCCTATAAAGGGTCCTGATTGACTTTTGTGTGCTACAAAAAAAGCCACAAAACACATTCAAAAGACGCCGAAAAGAATTTTTAGAAAAACACCACCAAAAATGTTTATAAGGCACTTTAGGAAATTCTGGAAAACACAAGAAAAGATGGCTTAGAGAAAAATCAAAAACACTTCCTGAAGCCATTTTGGCTTCAAATCCTTGTCAGATTCACCCACTTGGAAAGAGTGTTATGTGAATAATGAGATTGCTTGGTATGACATTGACAATGAGTGACATAAACAATTTTAATTTTTGCTAATCCTACTTGATTGACAGCTTTGACCATGGTATTCCATGAATCCTTGAACTCTTTTTTTGTCTTTTATTATGTGGATTTTAAATTGCTTGTTTCATCATAAACATTGGGCATCGTCGATCTGAGTGCAGATGGAAAAATCGAAATGTGTGCCCAGGTTCCACTGAGATTTGAACTCAGATCACAGGATTACAAAGTCCAGAGTGCTAACCATTACACAGTCATGGCTGCAGCCTGATGTGCAGAATAAAGCATATGAAATCGTGAACGATGGCGCAAACAGGCTCCAAAGCTGCAGTGCAAATCTGCAATCATACACAATGGTAAATTGATATCTTATAACCTTTCATTCCACAAATTTACCAACATTTCCACGATATCACAGCTAGGACAGTTTGAAATGTTGATGAAAAGTGGCTAGTAAAAAGATTGCTGTATCTGTTACTTGGAAAAAGTGTGAAAAAAATAAATTGCAAAACTTATACTGTTAGAAAACTGTTCATCCAGTAGTTGATAAAGATTAGCATTGCATGGTAAAAGGCTTCATCTGAGAGATAATTTAAGGTTTGTGCAAATCAAAGTGCATGTCCCAGTCCATTAGCCAGGACAGCGGTCTGTGGCTGCTGGACAAGATCAAGAGAAAAACCTCTTACCTGATGGCACCCACGGTGCTTCTTTTGATTAGCGGCAAGTCGCACATGTAATGTTGCTCCAGAATAGATTATCTAAAGAACAGTCAAAGATAAAGTCAGTTTGGTCCTAGAAACTCGCTCCATCACAGATCACTGTCATGGGGAATAGACTAGTAAACATGCAAATTGAACAACAAAGATAAAAGGTCAAAAAGTTATTGAAACATAGACGTAGTCGGCAGAATTTGAACCTGCGCGGGGAGACCCCAATGGATTTCAGACCACTCGGCCACGACTACTCAGACGTCAAGCTTTTATGAGTTTCACACATGTTTTCTAATAGCACCATGATCAAGCTCAGTGATCAACCCACTGGAAGACATCTCAGAAAATGAAAAGAAAATACAAGGTCTCAGTAAAATGCAAAATCTGATTTAAAGTCATCATCAATGGGAACCATTCACAGTTTAAAGCTTTTCCCTCTTCATAATGTGGATTTGGAGTCAGTCAGCTCCAAAAACATCCTTAAAAATAATCCAAAAATGCTGAGAAGACTGAACATAATCATTTCCAAGTAAAAAAGACTTGATGTTCATTTGATCAGGTTTTGGAGCGTCTATTAACCATCTCAAGTTTCCAAAAATGTCCAGCGGTTAACTGAAATTACCATATCAATCTTCAGCTGTTTTTCACTTTGAACAGCTCCATACCTATAATACAAGTCAAGGGTAAGGTTCGAAAGACCCTATAAAGGGTCCTGATTGACTTTTGCGTGCTACAAAAAAAGCCACAAAACACATTCAAATGACGCCGAAAAGAATTTTTAGAAAAACACCACCAAAAATTTTTATAAGGCACTTTAGGAAATTCTGGAAAAAACAAGAAAAGATGGCTTAGAGAAAAATCAAAAACACTTCCTGAAGCCATTTTGGCTTCAAATCCTTGTCAGATTCACCCACTTGGAAAGAGTGTTATGTGAATATTGACTCAAGTCACAGAGTATGAGATTGCTTGGTATGACATAGACAATGAGTGACAGACAATTTTAATTTTTGCTAATCCTACTTGATTGACAGCTTTGACCATGGTATTCCATGAATCCTTGAACTCTTTTTTTGTCTTTTATTATGTGTATTTTAAATTGCTTGTTTCATCATAAACATTGGGCATCGTCGATCTGAGTGCAGATGGAAAAATCAAAATGTGTGCTCAGGTTCTACTGAGATTTCAACTCAGATCACTGGATTCAAAGTCCAGAGTGCTAACCATTACACCATGGAACCAACCATGACACATTCTTGGCTGCGGCTTGTTGTGCTGAATAAAGCATATGAAATCGTGAACGATGGCGAAAACAGGCTCCAAAGCTGCAGTGCAAATCTGCAATCATACACAATGGTAAATTGATATCTTATAACCTTTCATTCCACAAATTTACCAACATTTCCACGATATCACAGCTAGGACAGTTTGAAATGTTGATGAAAAGTGGCTAGTAAAAAGATTGCTGTATCTGTTACTTGGAAAAAGTGTGAAAAAAATAAATTGCAAAACTTATACTGTTAGAAAACTGTTCATCCAGTAGTTGATAGAGATTAGCATTGCATGGTAAAAGGCTTCATCTGAGAGATAATTTAAGGTTTGTGCAAATCAAAGTGCATGTCACAGTCCATTAGCCAGGACAGCGGTCTGTGGCTGCTGGACAAGATCAAGAGAAAAACCTCTTACCTGATGGCACCCACGGTGCTTCTTTTGATTAGCGGCAAGTCGCACATGTAATGTTGCTCCAGAATAGATTATCTAAAGAACAGTCAAAGATAAAGTCAGTTTGGTCCTAGAAACTCGCTCCATCACAGATCACTGTCATGGGGAATAGACTAGTAAACATGCAAATTGAACAACAAAGATAAAAGGTCAAAAAGTTATTGAAACATAGACGTAGTCGGCAGAATTTGAACCTGCGCGGGGAGACCCCAATGGATTTCTAGTCCATCGCCTTAACCACTCGGCCACGACTACTCGGACGTCAAGCTGTTATGAGTTTCACACATGTTTTCTAATAGCACCATGATCAAGCTCAGTGATCAACCCTCTGGAAGACATCTCAGAAAATGAAAAGAAAATACAAGGTCTCAGTAAAATGCAAAAATCTGATTTAAAGTCATCATCAATGGGAACCATTCACAGTTTAAAGCTTTTCCCTCTTCATAATGTGGATTTGGAGTCAGTCAGCTCCAAAAACATCTTTAAAAATAATCCAAAAATGCTGAGAAGACTGAACATAATCATTTCCAATTAAAAAAGACTTGATGTTCATTTGATCAGGCTTTGGAGCATCTATTAACCATCTCAAGTTTCCAAAAATGTCCAGCGGTTAACTGAAATTACCATATCAATCTTCAGCTGTTTTTCACTTTGAACAGCTCCATACCTATAATACAAGTCAAGGGTAAGGTTCGAAAGACCCTATAAAGGGTCCTGATTGACTTTTGTGTGCTACAAAAAAAGCCACAAAACACATTCAAATGACGCCGAAAAGAATTTTTAGAAAAACACCACCAAAAATGTTTATAAGGCACTTTAGGAAATTCTGGAAAAAACAAGAAAAGATGGCTTAGAGAAAAATCAAAAACACTTCCTGAAGCCATTTTGGCTTCAAATCCTTGTCAGATTCACCCACTTGGAAAGAGTGTTATGTGAATATTGACTCAAGTCACAGAGTATGAGATTTGTTGGTATGACATAGACAATGAGTGACAGACAATTTTAATTTTTGCTAATCCTACTTGATTGACAGCTTTGACCATGGTATTCCATGAATCCTTGAACTCTTTTTTTGTCTTTTATTATGTGTATTTTAAATTGCTTGTTTCATCATAAACATTGGGCATCGTCGATCTGAGTGCAGATGGAAAAATCAAAATGTGTGCTCAGGTTCTACTGAGATTTCAACTCAGATCACTGGATTCAAAGTCCAGAGTGCTAACCATTACACCATGGAACCAACCATGACACATTCTTGGCTGCGGCTTGTTGTGCTGAATAAAGCATATGAAATCGTGAACGATGGCGAAAACAGGCTCCAAAGCTGCAGTGCAAATCTGCAATCATACACAATGGTAAATTGATATCTTATAACCTTTCATTCCACAAATTTACCAACATTTCCACGATATCACAGCTAGGACAGTTTGAAATGTTGATGAAAAGTGGCTAGTAAAAAGATTGCTGTATCTGTTACTTGGAAAAAGTGTGAAAAAAATAAATTGCAAAACTTATACTGTTAGAAAACTGTTCATCCAGTAGTTGATAAAGATTAGCATTGCATGGTAAAAGGCTTCATCTGAGAGATAATTTAAGGTTTGTGCAAATCAAAGTGCATGTCCCAGTCCATTAGCCAGGACAGCGGTCTGTGGCTGCTGGACAAGATCAAGAGAAAAACCTCTTACCTGATGGCACCCACGGTGCTTCTTTTGATTAGCGGCAAGTCGCACATGTAATGTTGCTCCAGAATAGATTATCTAAAGAACAGTCAAAGATAAAGTCAGTTTGGTCCTAGAAACTCGCTCCATCACAGATCACTGTCATGGGGAATAGACTAGTAAACATGCAAATTGAACAACAAAGATAAAAGGTCAAAAAGTTATTGAAACATAGACGTAGTCGGCAGAATTTGAACCTGCGCGGGGAGACCCCAATGGATTTCAGACCACTCGGCCACGACTACTCAGACGTCAAGCTTTTATGAGTTTCACACATGTTTTCTAATAGCACCATGATCAAGCTCAGTGATCAACCCACTGGAAGACATCTCAGAAAATGAAAAGAAAATACAAGGTCTCAGTAAAATGCAAAATCTGATTTAAAGTCATCATCAATGGGAACCATTCACAGTTTAAAGCTTTTCCCTCTTCATAATGTGGATTTGGAGTCAGTCAGCTCCAAAAACATCCTTAAAAATAATCCAAAAATGCTGAGAAGACTGAACATAATCATTTCCAAGTAAAAAAGACTTGATGTTCATTTGATCAGGTTTTGGAGCGTCTATTAACCATCTCAAGTTTCCAAAAATGTCCAGCGGTTAACTGAAATTACCATATCAATCTTCAGCTGTTTTTCACTTTGAACAGCTCCATACCTATAATACAAGTCAAGGGTAAGGTTTGAAAGACCCTATAAAGGGTCCTGATTGACTTTTGCGTGCTACAAAAAAAAGCCACAAAACACATTCAAATGACGCCGAAAAGAATTTTTAGAAAAACACCACCAAAAATGTTTATAAGGCACTTTAGGAAATTCTGGAAAAAACAAGAAAAGATGGCTTAGAGAAAAATCAAAAACACTTCCTGAAGCCATTTTGGCTTCAAATCCTTGTCAGATTCACCCACTTGGAAAGAGTGTTATGTGAATATTGACTCAAGTCACAGAGTATGAGATTGCTTGGTATGACATAGACAATGAGTGACAGACAATTTTAATTTTTGCTAATCCTACTTGATTGACAGCTTTGACCATGGTATTCCATGAATCCTTGAACTCTTTTTTTGTCTTTTATTATGTGTATTTTAAATTGCTTGTTTCATCATAAACATTGGGCATCGTCGATCTGAGTGCAGATGGAAAAATCAACATGTGTGCTCAGGTTCTACTGAGATTTCAACTCAGATCAATGGATTCAAAGTCCAGAGTGCTAACCATTACACCATGGAACCAACCATGACACATTCTTGGCTGCGGCTTGTTGTGCTGAATAGAGCATATGAAATCGTGAACGATGGCGAAAACAGGCTCCAAAGCTGCAGTGCAAATCTGCAATCATACACAATGGTAAATTGATATCTTATAACCTTTCATTCCACAAATTTACCAACATTTCCACGATATCACAGCTAGGACAGTTTGAAATGTTGATGAAAAGTGGCTAGTAAAAAGATTGCTGTATCTGTTACTTGGAAAAAGTGTGAAAAAAATAAATTGCAAAACTTATACTGTTAGAAAACTGTTCATCCAGTAGTTGATAAAGATTAGCATTGCATGGTAAAAGGCTTCATCTGAGAGATAATTTAAGGTTTGTGCAAATCAAAGTGCATGTCCCAGTCCATTAGCCAGGACAGCGGTCTGTGGCTGCTGGACAAGATCAAGAGAAAAACCTCTTACCTGATGGCACCCACAGTGCTTCTTTTGATTAGCGGCAAGTCGCACATGTAATGTTGCTCCAGAATAGATTATCTAAAGAACAGTCAAAGATAAAGTCAGTTTGGTCCTAGAAACTCGCTCCATCACAGATCACTGTCATGGGGAATAGACTAGTAAACATGCAAATTGAACAACAAAGATAAAAGGTCAAAAAGTTATTGAAACATAGACATAGTCGGCAGGATTTGAACCTGCGCGGGGAGACCCCAATGGATTTCTAGTCCATCGCCTTATCCACTCGGCCACGACTACTCGGACGTCAAGCTGTTATGAGTTTCACACATGTTTTCTAATAGCACCATGATCAAGCTCAGTGATCAACCCTCTGGAAGACATCTCAGAAAATGAAAAGAAAATACAAGGTCTCAGTAAAATGCAAAAATCTGATTTAAAGTCATCATCAATGGGAACCATTCACAGTTTAAAGCTTTTCCCTCTTCATAATGTGGATTTGGAGTCAGTCAGCTCCAAAAACATCTTTAAAAATAATCCAAAAATGCTGAGAAGACTGAACATAATCATTTCCAAGTAAAAAAGACTTGATGTTCATTTGATCAGGCTTTGGAGCATCTATTAACCATCTCAAGTTTCCAAAAATGTCCAGCGGTTAACTGAAATTACCATATCAATCTTCAGCTGTTTTTCACTTTGAACAGCTCCATACCTATAATACAAGTCAAGGGTAAGGTTCGAAAGACCCTATAAAGGGTCCCGATTGACTTTTGTGTGCTACAAAAAAAGCCACAAAACACATTCAAAAGACGCCGAAAATAATTTTTAGAAAAACACCACCAAAAATGTTTATAAGGCACTTTAGGAAATTCTGGAAAACACAAGAAAAGATGGCTTACAGAAAAATCAAAAACACTTCCTGAAGCCATTTTGGCTTCAAATCCTTGTCAGATTCACCCACTTGGAAAGAGTGTTATGTGAATATTGACTCAAGTCACAGAGTATGAGATTGCTTGGTATGACATAGACAATGAGTGACATAGACAATTTTAATTTTTGCTAATCCTACTTGATTGACAGCTTTGACCATGGTATTCCATGAATCCTTGAACTCTTTTTTTGTCTTTTATTATGTGGATTTTAAATTGCTTGTTTCATCATAAACATTGGGCATCGTCGATCTGAGTGCAGATGGAAAAATCGAAATGTGTGCACAGGTTCCACTGAGATTTGAATTCAGATCACAGCATTCAAAGTCCAGAGTGCTAACCATTACACCATGGAACCAACCATGACACATTCTTGGCTGCGGCTTGTTGTGCTGAATAGAGCATATGAAATCGTGAACGATGGCGAAAACAGGCTCCAAAGCTGCAGTGCAAATCTGCAATCATACACAATGGTAAATTGATATCTTATAACCTTTCATTCCACAAATTTACCAACATTTCCACGATATCACAGCTAGGACAGTTTGAAATGTTGATGAAAAGTGGCTAGTAAAAAGATTGCTGTATCTGTTACTTGGAAAAAGTGTGAAAAAAATAAATTGCAAAACTTATACTGTTAGAAAACTGTTCATCCAGTAGTTGATAAAGATTAGCATTGCATGGTAAAAGGCTTCATCTGAGAGATAATTTAAGGTTTGTGCAAATCAAAGTGCATGTCCCAGTCCATTAGCCAGGACAGCGGTCTGTGGCTGCTGGACAAGATCAAGAGAAAAACCTCTTACCTGATGGCACCCACAGTGCTTCTTTTGATTAGCGGCAAGTCGCACATGTAATGTTGCTCCAGAATAGATTATCTAAAGAACAGTCAAAGATAAAGTCAGTTTGGTCCTAGAAACTCGCTCCATCACAGATCACTGTCATGGGGAATAGACTAGTAAACATGCAAATTGAACAACAAAGATAAAAGGTCAAAAAGTTATTGAAACATAGACATAGTCGGCAGGATTTGAACCTGCGCGGGGAGACCCCAATGGATTTCTAGTCCATCGCCTTATCCACTCGGCCACGACTACTCGGACGTCAAGCTGTTATGAGTTTCACACATGTTTTCTAATAGCACCATGATCAAGCTCAGTGATCAACCCTCTGGAAGACATCTCAGAAAATGAAAAGAAAATACAAGGTCTCAGTAAAATGCAAAAATCTGATTTAAAGTCATCATCAATGGGAACCATTCACAGTTTAAAGCTTTTCCCTCTTCATAATGTGGATTTGGAGTCAGTCAGCTCCAAAAACATCTTTAAAAATAATCCAAAAATGCTGAGAAGACTGAACATAATCATTTCCAAGTAAAAAAGACTTGATGTTCATTTGATCAGGCTTTGGAGCATCTATTAACCATCTCAAGTTTCCAAAAATGTCCAGCGGTTAACTGAAATTACCATATCAATCTTCAGCTGTTTTTCACTTTGAACAGCTCCATACCTATAATACAAGTCAAGGGTAAGGTTCGAAAGACCCTATAAAGGGTCCCGATTGACTTTTGTGTGCTACAAA
>NW_027361716.1:7345000-7347500 GCF_039654945.1 Dendrobates tinctorius
CCAATGTTGATGATGAAACAAGCAATTTAAAATCCACATAATAAAAGACAAAAAATGAGTTCAAGGATTCATGGAATACCATCGTCAAAGAAGTAGGATTAGGATCAAGTAGGATTAGCAAAAATTAAAATTGTCTATGTCACTCATTGTCTATGTCATACCAAACAATCTCATACTCTGTGACTTGAGTCAATATTCACATAACATGAAAAAAGACTTGATGTTCATTTGATCAGGCTTTGGAGCGTCTATTAACCATCTGAAGATTCCAAAAATGTCCAGCGGTTAACTGAAATTACCATATCAATCTTCAGCTGTTTTTCACTTTGAACAGCTCCATACCTATAATACTAGTCAACGGTAAGGTTCGAAAGACCCTATAAAGGGTCCTGATTGACTTTTGTGTGCTACAAAAAAAGCCACAAAACACATTCAAAAGACGCCGAAAAGAATTTTTAGAAAAACACCACCAAAAATGTTTATAAGGCACTTTAGGAAATTCTGGAAAACACAAGAAAAGATGGCTTAGAGAAAAATCAAAAACACTTCCTGAAGCCATTTTGGCTTCAAATCCTTGTCAGATTCACCCACTTGGAAAGAGTGTTATGTGAATATTGACTCAAGTCACAGAGTATGAGATTGCTTGGTATGACATAGACAATTTTAATTTTTGCTAATCCTACTTGATTGACAGCTTTGACCATGGTATTCCATGAATCCTTGAACTCTTTTTTTGTCTTTTATTATGTGGATTTTAAATTGCTTGTTTCATCATAAACATTGGGCATCGTCGATCTGAGTGCAGATGGAAAAATCGAAATGTGTGCCCAGGTTCCACTGAGATTTGAATTCAGATCACAGGATTCAAAGTCCAGAGTGCTAACCATTACACCATGGAACCAACCATTACACAGTCATGGCTGCGGCTTGTTGTGCTGAATAAAGCATATGAAATTGTGAACGATGGCGAAAACAGGCTCCAAAGCTGCAGTGCAAATCTGCAATCATACACAATGGTAAATTGATATCTTATAACCTTTCATTCCACAAATTTACCAACATTTCCACGATATCACAGCTAGGACAGTTTGAAATGTTGATGAAAAGTGGCTAGTAAAAAGATTGCTGTATCTGTTACTTGGAAAAAGTGTGAAAAAAATAAATTGCAAAACTTATACTGTTAGAAAACTGTTCATCCAGTAGTTGATAAAGATTAGCATTGCATGGTAAAAGGCTTCATCTGAGAGATAATTTAAGGTTTGTGCAAATCAAAGTGCATGTCCCAGTCCATTAGCCAGGACAGCGGTCTGTGGCTGCTGGACAAGATCAAGAGAAAAACCTCTTACCTGATGGCACCCACGGTGCTTCTTTTGATTAGCGGCAAGTCGCACATGTAATGTTGCTCCAGAATAGATTATCTAAAGAACAGTCAAAGATAAAGTCAGTTTGGTCCTAGAAACTCGCTCCATCACAGATCACTGTCATGGGGAATAGACTAGTAAACATGCAAATTGAACAACAAAGATAAAAGGTCAAAAAGTTATTGAAACATAGACGTAGTCGGCAGAATTTGAACCTGCGCGGGGAGACCCCAATGGATTTCAGACCACTCGGCCACGACTACTCAGACGTCAAGCTTTTATGAGTTTCACACATGTTTTCTAATAGCACCATGATCAAGCTCAGTGATCAACCCACTGGAAGACATCTCAGAAAATGAAAAGAAAATACAAGGTCTCAGTAAAATGCAAAATCTGATTTAAAGTCATCATCAATGGGAATTATTCACAGTTTAAAGCTTTTCCCTCTTCATAATGTGGATTTGGATTCAGTCAGCTCCAAAAACATCCTTAAAAATAATCCAAAAATGCTGAGAAGACTGAACATAATCATTTCCAAGAAAAAAGACTTGATGTTCATTTGATCAGGTTTTGGAGCGTCTATTAACCATCTCAAGTTTCCAAAAATGTCCAGCGGTTAACTGAAATTACCATATCAATCTTCAGCTGTTTTTCACTTTGAACAGCTCCATACCTATAATACAAGTCAAGGGTAAGGTTCGAAAGACCCTATAAAGGGTCCTGATTGACTTTTGTGTGCTACAAAAAAAGCCACAAAACACATTCAAATGACGCCGAAAAGAATTTTTAGAAAAACACCACCAAAAATGTTTATAAGGCACTTTAGGAAATTCTGGAAAAAAACAAGAATAGATGGCTTAGAGAAAAATCAAAAACACTTCCTGAAGCCATTTTGGCTTCAAATCCTTGTCAGATTCACCCACTTGGAAAGAGTGTTATGTGAATATTGACTCAAGTCACAGAGTATGAGATTGCTTGGTATGACATAGACAATGAGTGACAGACAATTTTAATTTTTGCTAATCCTACTTGATTGACAGCTTTGACCATGGTATTCCATGAATCCTTGAACTCTTTTTTTGTCTTTTATTATGTGTATTTTAAATTTCTTGTTTTATCATAAACATTGGGCATCGTCG
>NW_027361716.1:7350000-7357500 GCF_039654945.1 Dendrobates tinctorius
GCGGGGAGACTCCAATGGATTTCTAGTCCATCGCCTTAACCACTCTGCCACGACTACTCGGACGTCAAGCTGTTATGAGTTTCACACATGTTTTCTAATAGCACCATGATCAAGCTCAGTGATCAACCCTCTGGAAGACATCTCAGAAAATGAAAAGAAAATACAAGGTCTCAGTAAAATGCAAAAATCTGATTTAAAGTCATCATCAATGGGAACCATTCACAGTTTAAAGCTTTTCCCTCTTCATAATGTGGATTTGGAGTCAGTCAGCTCCAAAAACATCCTTAAAAATAATCAGAAAATGCTGAGAAGACTGAACATAATCATTTCCAAGTAAAAAAGACTTGATGTTCATTTGATCAGGCTTTGGAGCGTCTATTAACCATCTCAAGTTTCCAAAAATGTCCAGCGGTTAACTGAAATTACTATATCAATCTTCAGCTGTTTTTCACTTTGAACAGCTCCATACCTATAATACAAGTCAAGGGTAAGGTTCGAAAGACCCTATAAAGGGTCCTGATTGACTTTTGTGTGCTACAAAAAAAGCCACAAAACACATTCAAAAGACGCCGAAAAGAATTTTTAGAAAAACACCACCAAAAATGTTTATAAGGCACTTTAGGAAATTCTGGAAAACACAAGAAAAGATGGCTTAGAGAAAAATCAAAAACACTTCCTGAAGCCATTTTGGCTTCAAATCCTTTTCAGATTCACCCACTTGGAAAGAGTGTTATGTGAATATTGACTCAAGTCACAGAGTATGAGATTGCTTGGTATGACATAGACAATGAGTGACATAGACAATTTTAATTTTTGCTAATCCTACTTGATTGACAGCTTTGACCATGGTATTCCATGAATCCTTTAACTCTTTTTTTGTCTTTTATTATGTGGATTTTAAATTGCTTGTTTCATCATAAACATTGGGCATCGTCGATCTGAGTGCAGATGGAAAAATCGAAATGTGTGCCCAGGTTCCACTGCGATTTGAATTTAGATCACAGGATTCAAAGTCCAGAGTGCTAACCATTACACCATGGAACCAACCATTACACAGTCATGGCTGCGGCTTGTTGTGCTGAATAAAGCATATGAAATTGTGAACGATGGCAAAAACAGGCTCCAAAGCTGCAGTGCAAATCTGCAATCATACACAATGGTAAATTGATATCTTATGACCTTTCATTCCACAAATTTACCAACATTTCCACGATATCACAGCTAGGACAGTTTGAAATGTTGATGAAAAGTGGCTAGTAAAAAGATTGCTGTATCTGTTACTTGGAAAAAGTGTGAAAAAAATAAATTGCAAAACTTATACTGTTAGAAAACTGTTCATCCAGTAGTTGATAAAGATTAGCATTGCATGGTAAAAGGCTTCATCTGAGAGATAATTTAAGGTTTGTGCAAATCAAAGTGCATGTCCCAGTCCATTAGCCAGGACAGCGGTCTGTGGCTGCTGGACAAGATCAAGAGAAAAACCTCTTACCTGATGGCACCCACGGTGCTTCTTTTGATTAGCGGCAAGTCGCACATGTAATGTTGCTCCAGAATAGATAATCTAAAGAACAGTCAAAGATAAAGTAAGTTTGGTCCTAGAAAATCGCTCCATCACATATCACTGTCATGGGGAATAGACTAGTAAACATGCAAATTGAACAACAAAGATAAAAGGTCAAAAAGTTATTGATACATAGACGTAGTCGGCAGGATTTGAACCTGCGCGGTGAGACCCCAATGGCTTTCTAGTCCATCGCCTTAACCACTCGGCCACGACTACTCAGACGGCAAGCTGTTATGAGTTTCACACACGTTTTCTAATAGCTCCATGATCAAGCTCAGTGATCAACCCTCTGGAAGACATCTCAGAAAAAGAAAAGAAAATACAAGGTCTCAGTAAAATGCAAAAATCTGATTTAAATTCATCATCCATGGGAACCATTCACAGTTTAAAGCTTTTCCCTCTTCATAATGTGGATTTGGAGTCAGTCAGCTCCAAAAACATCTTTAAAAATAATCCAAAAATGCTGAGAAGACTGAACATAATCATTGCCAAGTAAAAAAGACTTGATGTTCATTTGATCAGGCTTTGGAGCGTCTATTAACCATCTCAAGTTTCCAAAAATGTCCAGCGGTTAACTGAAATTACCATATCAATCTTCAGCTGTTTTTCACTTTGAACAGCTCCATACCTATAATACAAGTAAACGGTAAGGTTCGAAAGACCCTATAAAGGGTCCTGATTGACTTTTGTGTGCTACAAAAAAAGCCACAAAACACATTCAAAAGACGCCGGAAAAATTTTTTAGAAAAACACCACCAAAAATGTTTATAAGGCACTTTAGGAAATTCTGGAAAACACAAGAAAAGATGGCTTAGAGAAAAATCAAAAACACTTCCTGAAGCCATTTTGGCTTCAAATCCTTGTCAGATTCACCCACTTGGAAAGAGTGTTATGTGAATATTGACTCAAGTCACAGAGTATGAGATTGCTTGGT
This sequence comes from Dendrobates tinctorius, assembly GCF_039654945.1. NCBI lineage: Eukaryota > Metazoa > Chordata > Amphibia > Anura > Dendrobatidae > Dendrobates > Dendrobates tinctorius. The sequence continues at coordinate 7,352,499 of NW_027361716.1, forward strand.
ATGACATAGACAATGAGTGACATAGACAATTTTAATTTTTGCTAATACTACTTGATTGACAGCTTTGACCATGGTATTCCATGAATCCTTGAACTCTTTTTTTGTCTTTTATTATGTGGATTTTAAATTGCTTGTTTCATCATAAACATTGGGCATCGTAGATCTGAGTGCAGATGGAAAAATCGAAATGTGTGCCCAGGTTCCACTGAGATTTGAATTCAGATCTCAGGATTCAAAGTCCAGAGTGCTAACCATTACACCATGGAACCAACCATTACATAGTCATGGCTGCGGCTTGTTGTGCTGAATAAAGCATATGAAATTGTGAACGATGGCGAAAACAGGCTCCAAAGCTGCAGTGCAAATCTGCAATCATACACAATGGTAAATTGATATCTTATAACCTTTCATTCCACAAATTTACCAACATTTCCACGATATCACAGCTAGGACAGTTTGAAATGTTGATGAAAAGTGGCTAGTAAAAAGATTGCTGTATCTGTTACTTGGAAAAAGTGTGAAAAAAATAAATTGCAAAACTTATACTGTTAGAAAACTGTTCATCCAGTAGTTGATAAAGATTAGCATTGAATGGTAAAAGGCTTCATCTGAGAGATAATTTAAGTTTTGTGCAAATCAAAGTGTATGTCCCAGTCCATTAGCCAGAACAGCGGTCTGTGGCTGCTGGACAAGATCAAGAGAAAAACCTCTTACCTGATGGCACCCACGGTGCTTCTTTTGATTAGCGGCAAGTCGCACATGTAATGTTGCTCCAGAATAGATTATCTAAAGAACAGTCAAAGATAAAGTCAGTTTGGTCCTAGAAACTAGCTCCATCACAGATCACTGTCATGGGGAATAGACTAGTAAAGATGCAAATTGAACAACAAAGATAAAAGGTCAAAATGTTATTGAAACATAGACGTAGTCGGCAGGATTTGAACATGCGCGGGGAGACCCCAATGGATTTCTAGTCCATCACCTTAACCACACGGCCACGACTACTCAGACGTCAAGCTGTTATGAGTGTCACACACGTTTTCTAATAGCTCCATGATCAAGCTCAGTGATCAACCCTCTGGAAGACATCTCAGAAAATGAAAAGAAAATACAAGGTCTCAGTAAAATGCAAAAATCTGATTTAAATTCATCATCCATGGGAACCATTCACAGTTTAAAGCTTTTCCCTCTTCATAATGTGGATTTGGAGTCAGTCAGCTCCAAAAACATCCTTAAAAATAATCCAAAAATGCTGAGAAGACTGAACATAATCATTTCCAAGTAAAAAAGACTTGATGTTCATTTGATCAGGTTTTGGAGCGTCTATAAACCATCTCAAGTTTCCAAAAATGTCCAGCGGTTAACTGAAATTACCATATCAATCTTCAGCTGTTTTTCACTTTGAACAGCTCCATACCTATAATACAAGTCAAGGGTAAGGTTCGAAAGACCCTATAAAGGGTCCTGATTGACTTTTGTGTGCTACAAAAAAAGCCACAAAACACATTCAAATGACGCCGAAAAGAATTTTTAGAAAAACACCACCAAAAATGTTTATAAGGCACTTTAGGAAATTCTGGAAAACACAAGAAAAGATGGCTTAGAGAAAAATCAAAAACACTTCCTGAAGCCATTTTGGCTTCAAATCCTTGTCAGATTCACCCACTTGGAAAGAGTGTTATGTGAATATTGACTCAAGTCACAGAGTATGAGATTGCTTGGTATGACATAGACAATGAGTGACAGACAATTTTAATTTTTGCTAATCCTACTTGATTGACAGCTTTGACCATGGTATTCCATGAATCCTTGAACTCTTTTTTTGTCTTTTATTATGTGTATTTTAAATTGCTTGTTTCATCATAAACATTGGGCATCGTCGATCTGAGTGCAGATGGAAAAATCAAAATGTGTGCTCAGGTTCTACTGAGATTTCAACTCAGCTCACTGGATTCAAAGTCCAGAGTGCTAACCATTACACCATGGAACCAACCATGACACATCCTTGGCTGCGGCTTGTTGTGCTGAATAAAGCATATGAAATCGTGAACGATGGCGAAAACAGGCTCCAAAGCTGCAGTGCAAATCTGCAATCATACACAATGGTAAATTGATATCTTATAACCTTTCATTCCACAAATTTACCAACATTTCCACGATATCACAGCTAGGACAGTTTGAAATGTTGATGAAAAGTGGCTAGTAAAAAGATTGCTGTATCTGTTACTTGGAAAAAGTGTGAAAAAAATAAATTGCAAAACTTATACTGTTAGAAAACTGTTCATCCAGTAGTTGAAAAAGATTAGCATTGCATGGTAAAAGGCTTCATCTGAGAGATAATTTAAGGTTTGTGCAAATCAAAGAGCATGTCCCAGTCCATTAGCCAGGACAGCGGTCTGTGGCTGCTGGACAAGATCAAGAGAAAAAGCTCTTACCTGATGGCACCCACGGTGCTTCTTTTGATTAGCGGCAAGTCGCACATGTAATGTTGCTCCAGAATAGATAATCTAAAGAACAGTCAAAGATAAAGTAAGTTTGGTCCTAGAAAATCGCTCCATCACATATCACTGTCATGGGGAATAGACTAGTAAACATGCAAATTGAGCAACAAAGATAAAAGGTCAAAAAGTTATTGAAACATAGACATAGTCGGCAGGATTTGAACCTGCGCGGTGAGACCCCAATGGCTTTCTAGTCCATCGCCTTAACCACTCGGCCACGACTACTCAGACGGCAAGCTGTTATGAGTTTCACACACGTTTTCTAATAGCTCCATGATCAAGCTCAGTGATCAACCCTCTGGAAGACATCTCAGAAAAAGAAAAGAAAATACAAGGTCTCAGTAAAATGCAAAAATCTGATTTAAATTCATCATCCATGGGAACCATTCACAGTTTAAAGCTTTTCCCTCTTCATAATGTGGATTTGGAGTCAGTCAGCTCCAAAAACATCTTTAAAAATAATCCAAAAATGCTGAGAAGACTGAACATAATCATTGCCAAGTAAAAAAGACTTGATGTTCATTTGATCAGGCTTTGGAGCGTCTATTAACCATCTCAAGTTTCCAAAAATGTCCAGCGGTTAACTGAAATTACCATATCAATCTTCAGCTGTTTTTCACTTTGAACAGCTCCATACCTATAATACAAGTAAACGGTAAGGTTCGAAAGACCCTATAAAGGGTCCTGATTGACTTTTGTGTGCTACAAAAAAAGCCACAAAACACATTCAAAAGACGCCGGAAAAAATTTTTAGAAAAACACCACCAAAAATGTTTATAAGGCACTTTAGGAAATTCTGGAAAACACAAGAAAAGATGGCTTAGAGAAAAATCAAAAACACTTCCTGAAGCCATTTTGGCTTCAAATCCTTGTCAGATTCACCCACTTGGAAAGAGTGTTATGTGAATATTGACTCAAGTCACAGAGTATGAGATTGCTTGGTATGACATAGACAATGAGTGACATAGACAATTTTAATTTTTGCTAATACTACTTGATTGACAGCTTTGACCATGGTATTCCATGAATCCTTGAACTCTTTTTTTGTCTTTTATTATGTGGATTTTAAATTGCTTGTTTCATCATAAACATTGGGCATCGTAGATCTGAGTGCAGATGGAAAAATCGAAATGTGTGCCCAGGTTCCACTGAGATTTGAATTCAGATCTCAGGATTCAAAGTCCAGAGTGCTAACCATTACACCATGGAACCAACCATTACATAGTCATGGCTGCGGCTTGTTGTGCTGAATAAAGCATATGAAATTGTGAACGATGGCGAAAACAGGCTCCAAAGCTGCAGTGCAAATCTGAAATCATACACAATGGTAAATTGATATCTTATAACCTTTCATTCCACAAATTTACCAACATTTCCACGATATCACAGCTAGGACAGTTTGAAATGTTGATGAAAAGTGGCTAGTAAAAAGATTGCTGTATCTGTTACTTGGAAAAAGTGTGAAAAAAATAAATTGCAAAACTTATACTGTTAGAAAACTGTTCATCCAGTAGTTGATAAAGATTAGCATTGAATGGTAAAAGGCTTCATCTGAGAGATAATTTAAGTTTTGTGCAAATCAAAGTGTATGTCCCAGTCCATTAGCCAGAACAGCGGTCTGTGGCTGCTGGACAAGATCAAGAGAAAAACCTCTTACCTGATGGCACCCACGGTGCTTCTTTTGATTAGCGGCAAGTCGCACATGTAATGTTGCTCCAGAATAGATTATCTAAAGAACAGTCAAAGATAAAGTCAGTTTGGTCCTAGAAACTAGCTCCATCACAGATCACTGTCATGGGGAATAGACTAGTAAAGATGCAAATTGAACAACAAAGATAAAAGGTCAAAATGTTATTGAAACATAGACATAGTCGGCAGGATTTGAACATGCGCGGGGAGACCCCAATGGATTTCTAGTCCATCACCTTAACCACGCGGCCACGACTACTCAGACGTCAAGCTGTTATGAGTGTCACACACGTTTTCTAATAGCTCCATGATCAAGCTCAGTGATCAACCCTCTGGAAGACATCTCAGAAAATGAAAAGAAAATACAAGGTCTCAGTAAAATGCAAAAATCTGATTTAAATTCATCATCCATGGGAACCATTCACAGTTTAAAGCTTTTCCCTCTTCATAATGTGGATTTGGAGTCAGTCAGCTCCAAAAACATCCTTAAAAATAATCCAAAAATGCTGAGAAGACTGAACATAATCATTTCCAAGTAAAAAAGACTTGATGTTCATTTGATCAGGTTTTGGAGCGTCTATAAACCATCTCAAGTTTCCAAAAATGTCCAGCGGTTAACTGAAATTACCATATCAATCTTCAGCTGTTTTTCACTTTGAACAGCTCCATACCTATAATACAAGTCAAGGGTAAGGTTCGAAAGACCCTATAAAGGGTCCTGATTGACTTTTGTGTGCTACAAAAAAAGCCACAAAACACATTCAAATGACGCCGAAAAGAATTTTTAGAAAAACACCACCAAAAATGTTTAT
>NW_027361716.1:7362500-7382500 GCF_039654945.1 Dendrobates tinctorius
TCTTCAGATGTTTTTCACTTTGAACAGCTCCATACCTATAATACAAGTCAAGGGTAAGGTTCGAAAGACCCTATAAAGTGTCCTGATTGACTTTTGTGTGCTACAAAAAAAAGCCACAAAACACATTCAAAAGACGCCGAAAAGAATTTTTAGAAAAACACCACCAAAAATGTTTATAAGGCACTTTAGGAAATTCTGGAAAACACAAGAAAAGATGGCTTAGAGAAAAATCAAAAACACTTCCTGAAGCCATTTTGGCTTCAAATCCTTGTCAGATTCACCCACTTGGAAAGAGTGTTATGTGAATATTGACTCAAGTCACAGAGTATGAGATTGCTTCGTATGACATAGACAATGAGTGACAGACAATTTTAATTTTTGCTAATCCTACTTGATTGACAGCTTTGACCATGGTATTCCATGAATCCTTGAACTCTTTTTTTGTCTTTTATTATGTGTATTTTAAATTGCTTGTTTCATCATAAACATTGGGCATCGTCGATCTGAGTGCAGATGGAAAAATCAAAATGTGTGCTCAGGTTCTATTGAGATTTCAACTCAGATCACTGGATCCAAAGTCCAGAGTGCTAAGCATTACACCATGGAACCAACCATGACGCAATCATGGCTGCGGCTTGTTTTGCTGAATAAAGCATATGAAATCGTGAACGATGGCGAAAACAGGCTCCAAAGCTGCAGTGCAAATCTGCAATCATACACAATGGTAAATTGATATCTTATAACCTTTCATTCCACAAATTTACCAACATTTCCACGATATCACAGCTAGGACACTTTGAAATGTTGATGAAAAGTGGCTAGTAAAAAGATTGCTGTATCTGTTACTTGGAAAAAGTGTGAAAAAAATAAATTGCAAAACTTATACTGTTAGAAAACTGTTCATCCAGTAGTCGATAAAGATTAGCATTGCATGGTAAAAGGCTTCATCTGAGAGATAATTTAAGGTTTGTGCAAATCAAAGTGCATGTCCCAGTCCAATAGCCAGGACAGCGGTCTGTGGCTGCTGGACAAGATCAAGAGAAAAACCTCTTACCTGATGGCACCCACGGTGTTTCTTTTGATTGGCGACAAGTCGCACATGTAATGTTGCTCCAGAATAGATTATCTAAAGAACAGTCAAAGATAAAGTCAGTTTGGTCCTAGAAACTCGCTCCATCACATATCACTGTCATGGGGAATAGACTAGTAAATATGCAGATTGAACAAAAAAGATAAAAGGTCAAAAAGTTATGGAAACATAGACGGCAGGATTTGCACCTGCGCGGGGAGACCCCAAAGGATTTCTAGCCCATCGCCTTAACCACTCGGCCACGACTACTCAGACGTCATGCTGTTATGAGTTTCACACACGTTTTCTAATAGCACCATGATCAAGCTCAGTGATCAACCCTCTGGAAGACATCTCAGAAAAAGAAAAGAAAATACAAGGTCTCAGTAAAATGCAAAAATCTGATTTAAAGTCATCATCAATGGGAACCATTCACAGTTTAATGCTTTTCCCTCTTCATAATGTGGATTTGGAGTCAGTCAGCTCCAAAAACATCCTTAAAAATAATACGAAAATGCTAAGAAGACTGAACATAATCATTTCCAAGTAAAAAAGACTTGATGTTCATTTGATCAGGCTTTGGAGCGTCTATTAACCATCTCAAGTTTCCAAAAATGTCCAGCGGTTAACTGAAATTACCATATCAATCTTCAGCTGTTTTTCACTTTGAACAGCTCCATACCTATACTACAAGTCAACGGTAAGGTTCGAAAGACCCTATAAAGGGTCCTGATTGACTTTTGTGTCCTACAAAAAAAGCCACAAAACACATTCAAAAGACGCCGAAAAGAATATTTAGAAAAACACCACCAAAAATGTTTATAAGGCACTTTAGGAAATTCTGGAAAACACAAGAAAAGAAGGCTTAGAGAAAAATTAAAAAAAAACTTTCTGAAGCCATTTTGGCTTCAAATCCTTGTCAGATTCACCCACTTGGAAAGAGTGTTATGTGAATATTGACTCAAGTCACAGAGTATGAGATTGCTTGGTATGACATAGACAATTTTAATTTTTGCTAATCCTACTTGATTGACAGCTTTGATCATGGTATTCCATGAATCCTTGAACCCTTTTTTTGTCTTTTATTATGTGGATTTTAAATTGCATGTTTCATCATAAACATTGGGCATCGTCGATCTGAGTGCACATGGAAAAATTGAAATGTGTGCCCAGGTTCCACTGAGATTTGAACTTAGATCACTGGATTCAAAGTCCAGAGTGCTAACGATTACACCATGGAACTAACCATGACTCAGTCATGGCTGCAGCTTGTTGTGCTGAATAAAGCATATGAAATCGTGAACGATGGCGAAAACAGGCTCCAAAGCTGCAGTGCAAATCTGCAATCATACACAATGATAAATTGATATCTTATAACCTTTCATTCCACAAATTTACCAACATTTCCACGATATCACAGTTAGCGCAGTTTGAAATGTTGATGAAAAGTGGCTAGTAAAAAGATTGCTGTATCTGTTACTTGGAAAAAGTGTGAAAAACATAAATTGCAAAACTTATACTGTTAGAAAACTGTTCATCCAGTAGTCGATAAAGATTAGCATTGCATGGTAAAAGGCTTCATCTGAGAGATAATTTAAGGTTTGTACAAATCAAAGTGCATGTCCCAGTCCATTAGCCAGGACAGCGGTCTGTGGCTGCTGGACAAGATCAAGAGAAAAACCTCTTACCTGATGGCACCCACGGTGCTTCTTTTGATTAGCGGCAAGTCGCACATGTAATGTTGCTCCAGAATAGATTATCTAAAGAACAGTCAAAGATAAAATCAGTTTGGTCCTGGAAACTCGCTCCATCACAGATCACTGTCATGGGGAATAGACTAGTAAACATGCAAATTGAACAACAAAGATAAAAGGTCAAAAAGCTATTAAAACAGACGTAGTCGGCAGGATTTGAACCTGCGCGGGGAGACGCCAATTGATTTCAAGTCCATCGCCTTAACCACTCTGCCACGACTACTCGGATGTCAAGCTGTTATGAGCTTCACACATGTTTTCTTATTAGAAAACTATTGCACCAAGTTATTGCACCATGATCACGCTCAGTGATCAACCCTCTGGAAGACATTTCAGAAAATGAAAAGAAAATACAAGGTCTCAGTAAAATGCAAAAATCTGATTTAAAGTCATCATTAGAGTTGAGCGATACCGTCCGATACTTCAAAGTATCGGATCGGAATGGATCGGCCGATCTTTAAAAAAAGTATCGGTATCGCCGATTCCGATACCGGAAGTCCCATTCAAGTCTATGGGACTTCCGGTATCGGAATAAGAAAAACCCTGTTTTTCCCTTGTACAGCCTCTCTGGGGTCTGTACGGGCCTTTCAGGGGGCTGTGCCGGCCTGCCAGGGGGTCTGTGCAGGCTCCGGTGGTCTGTGCCGGCCTGCCGGGGGGCTGTGCCGGCCTGCCGGTGGTCTGTGCAGGCTCCGGTGGGCTGTGCCGGCCTGCCGGGGGGCTGTGCCGGCCTGCCGGGGGGCTGTGCAGGCTTCGGGGGGCTGTGCAGGCATCGTCCGATGGGACTACAAGTCCCATCGGGCGATGCCTGCTACCATGACAGTGATTGACACATTAGCCAATGATGGGACAGTAGTAGTCCCATCATCCGGCTAATGTGTTGAATGTAAAAAAAAAAATAAAAAATTACATGCTACATACATGCTACATACATTCAACATGCATACTACATACATACTACATACTACATACATGCTACATTCATACTACATATATACTACATGCAACATACATACTACATATATACTACATACATACTACATATATAAGACATGCATGCTACATACATACCGCATGCTACATACATACTACATGCTACATACATACCACATATATACTACATACATACTACATACATACTACATACATACCACATACATACTACATACATACTACATACATACTACATGCATGCTACATGCTACATACATAACACATATATACTACATGCATGCTACATACATACTACATGCTACATACATACTACATGCTACATACATACTACATATATACTACATGCATGCTACATACATACTACATGCTACATACATACTACATATATACTACATGCATGCTACATACATACTACATGCTACATACATACTACATATATACTACATGCATGCTACATACTACATACTACATATATACTACATGCATGCTACATACTACATACATACTACATATATACTACATGCATGCTACATACATACTACATACATACTACATGCATGCTACATACATACTACATACATACTACATGCATGCTACATGCATGCTGCATGCTACATACATACTACATACATACTACATACATACTACATATATACTACATGCATGCTACATACATACTACATGCTACATACACTGTACATACCACATACATACTACATACATGCTACATACATACTACATATATACTACATGCATGCTACATATATACTACATGCATGCTACATACATACTACATACATACTACATGCTACATACATACCACATATATACTACATACATACAATACATTCATACAATACATACATAGACATACAGTACATATAACATAGAGTAACATACTTACCAATACTTGTCACATTGTTCCCCGAAGCCATTGTCTTTTCCGGAATAAATATTTACATAACAAACCACAAAAATACTCACCCACGATCCGAAGCAGTCCACGAGTGTGTCCCACGACGATCTTGGGTAGAGAACTGCAGCATCAGATGATGCTGCCGTTCTCTACGGGCTGCAGGAATCCAATGACGGAAGGTAGGTATCCTTCCGCACTGTATTCCTCCGCCACTTAAAAAAAAAAAGTCCCTAGTCTCACTTTATGCCATTGCTGTGTGGGAATTTCCCACGCAGCAATGGCATAAAGTGAGACTAGGGACTTTTTTTTTTTAAGTGGCGGAGGAATACAGTGCGGAAGGATACCTACCTTCCGTCATTGGATTCCTGCAGCCCGTAGAGAACGGCAGCATCATCTGATGCTGCAGTTCTCTACCCAAGATCGTCGTGGGACACACTCGTGGACTGCTTCGGATCGTGGGTGAGTATTTTTGTGGTTTGTTATGTAAATATTTATTCCGGAAAAGACAATGGCTTCGGGGAACAATGTGACAAGTATTGGTAAGTATGTTACTCTATGTTATATGTACTGTATGTCTATGTATGTATTGTATGAATGTATTGTATGTATGTAGTATATATGTGGTATGTATGTAGCATGTAGTATGTATGTAGTATGTATGTAGCATGCATGTAGCATGTAGTATATATGTAGTATGTATGTAGCATGCATGTAGTATATATGTAGTATGTATGTAGCATGTATGTAGTATGTATGTGGTATGTATGTAGCATGTAGTATGTATGTAGCATGCATGTAGTATATATGTAGTATGTATGTAGCATGTAGTATGTATGTAGTATGTATGTAGCATGTATGTAGCATGTAGTATGTATGTAGTATGTATGTAGCATGTAGCATGCATGTAGCATGCATGTAGTATGTATGTAGTATGTATGTAGTATGTATGTAGCATGCATGTAGCATGCATGCAGTATGTATGTAGCATGCAGTATGTATGTAGCATGTATGTAGTATATATGTAGTATGTATGTAGCATGTAGTATATATGTAGCATGTAGTATGTATGTAGCATGCATGTAGTATATATGTAGTATGTATGTAGCATGTAGTATGTATGTAGCATGCATGTAGTATATATGTAGTATGTATGTAGCATGTAGTATGTATGTAGCATGTAGTATGTATGTAGCATGTAGTATGTATGCAGCATGCATGTAGTATGTATGTAGCATGTAGTATGTGTGTAGCATGCATGTAGTACATATGTAGTATGTATGTAGCATGTAGTATGTATGTAGCATGCATGTAGTATATATGTAGTATGTATGTAGCATGTAGTATGTATGTAGCATGTAGTATGTATGTAGCATGCATGTAGTATGTATGTAGCATGCATGTAGTATGTATGTAGCATGTAGTATGTATGTAGCATGCATGTAGTATATATGTAGTATGTATGTAGCATGCATGTAGTATATATGTAGTATGTATGTAGCATGTAGTATGTATGTAGCATGCATGTAGTATATATGTAGTATGTATGTAGCATGTAGTATGTAGCATGTAGTATGTATGTAGCATGCATGTAGTATGTATGTAGCATGCATGTAGTATGTATGTAGCATGTAGTATGTATGTAGCATGCATGTAGTATATATGTAGTATGTATGTAGCATGTAGTATGTATGTAGCATGTAGTATGTATGTAGCATGCATGTAGTATATATGTTGTATGTATGTAGCATGTATGTATGTAGCATGTAGTATGTATGTAGCATGCATGTAGTATGTATGTATGTAGTATTTTTTTTTTTTTAACATTTAACACATTAGCCGGATGATGGGACTACTACTGTCCCATCATTGGCTAATGTGTCAATCACTGTCATGGTAGCAGGCATCGCCAGATGGGACTTGTAGTCCCATTGGACGATGCTTGCACAGACCCCCGAACATCAGCACAGCCCCCCGGCAGGCTGGCACAGCCCCCCGGCAGGCCGGTACAGACCCTCACAGGGTGCACAGACCACCGGCAGGCCGGCACAGCCCCCCGGCAGGCCGGTACAGACCCCCACAGGGTGCACAGACCACCGGCAGGCCGGCACAGCCCCCCGGCAGGCCGGTACAGACCCCCACAGGGTGCACAGACCACCGGCAGGCCGGCACAGCCCCCCGGCAGGCCGGTACAGACCCCGGGCAGTCCACACAGCCCCCCGGCAGGCCGGCAGAGACCCCCGGAAGGCCCGAAATGACGGCGCATCATGATGCGCACACACCGCGCATCATGATGACGTCAGGCTGTCAATCAACTTGGAACTTCCGATTCCGATGCCGAATTCCGATATTGAAAAAATATCGGAAGTCGGTATCGGAATTCCGATACAGCAAGTATCGGCCGATACCCGATACTTGCGGTATCGGAATGCTCAACACTAGTCATCATCAATGGGAACCATTCACAGTTTAAAGCTTTTCCCTCTTCATAATGTGGATTTGGAGTCAGTCAGCTCCAAAAACATCCTTAAAAATAATCCGAAAATGCTGAGAAGACTGAACATAATCATTTCCAAGTAAAAAAGACTTGATGTTCATTTGATCAGGCTTTGGAGCATCTATTAACCATCTCAAGTTTCCAAAAATGTCCAGCGGTTAACTGAAATTACCATATCAATCTTCAGATGTTTTTCACTTTGAACAGCTCCATACCTATAATACAAGTCAACGGTAAGGTTCGAAAGACCCTATAAAGGGTCCTGATTGACTTTTGTGTGCTACAAAAGAAGCCACAAAACACATTCAAAAGACGCCGAAAAGAATTTTTAGAAAAACACCACCAAAAATGTTTATAAGGCACTTTAGGAAATTCTGGAAAACACAAGAAAAGATGGCTTAGAGAAAAATCAAAAACACTTCCTGAAGCCATTTTGGCTTCAAATCCTTGTCAGATTCACCCACTTGGAAAGAGTGTTATGTGAATATTGACTCAAGTCACAGAGTATGAGATTGCTTGGTATGACATAGACAATGAGTGATATTGACAGCTTTGACCATGAATCCTTGAACTCTTTTTTTGTCTTTTATTATGTGGATTTTAAATTGCTTGTTTCATCATAAACATTGGGCATCGTCGATCTGAGTGCAGATGGAAAAATCAAAATGTGTGCTCAGGTTCTACTGAGATTTCAACTCTGATCACTTGATTTAAAGTCCAGAGTGCTAACCATTACACCATGGAAACAACCATGATGCAATCATGGCTGCGGCTTGTTTTGCTGAATAAAGCATATGAAATCGTGAACGATGGCGAAAACAGGCTCCAAAGCTGCAGTGCAAATCTGCAATCATACACAATGGTAAATTGATATCTTATAACCTTTCATTCCACAAATTTACCAACATTTCCACGATATCACAGCTAGCGCAGTTTGAAATGTTGATGAAAAGTGGCTAGTAAAAAGATTGCTGTATCTGTTACTTGGAAAAAGTGTGAAAAAAATAAATTGCAAAACTTATACTGTTAGAAAACTGTTCATCCAGTAGTCGATAAAGATTAGCATTGCATGGTAAAAGGCTTCATCTGAGAGATAATTTAAGGTTTGTGCAAATCAAAGTGCATGTCCCAGTCCATTAGCCAGGACAGCGGTCTGTGGCTGCTGGACAAGATCAAGAGAAAAACCTCTTACCTGATGGCACCCACGGTGTTTCTTTTGATTGGCGACAAGTCGCACATGTTATGTTGCTCCAGAATAGATTATCTAAAGAACAGTCAAAGATAAAGTAAGTTTGGTCCTAGAAACTCGCTCCATCACAGATCACTGTCATGGGGAATAGACTAGTAAACATGCACATTGAACAAAAAAGATAAAAGGTCAAAAAGTTATTGAAACATAGACGTAGTCGGCAGGATTTGAACCTGCGCGGAGAGACCCCAATGGATTTCAAGTCCATCGCCTTAACCACTTGGCCACGACTACTCGGATGTCAAGCTGTTATGAGCTTCACACATGTTTTCTTATTAGAAAACTATTGCACCAAGTTATTGCACCATGATCACGCTCAGTGATCAACCCTCTGGAAGACATCTCAGAAAATGAAAAGAAAATACAAGGTCTCAGTAAAATACAAAAATCTGATTTAAAGTCATCATCAATGGGAACCATTCACAGTTTAAAGCTTTTCCCTCTTCATAATGTGGATTTGGAGTCAGTCAGCTCCAAAAACATCCTTAAAAATAATCCAAAAATGCTGAGAAGACTGAACATAATCATTTCCAAGTAAAAAAGACTTGATGTTCATTTGATCAGGCTTTGGAGCGTCTATTAACCATCTGAAGTTTCCAAAAATGTCCAGCGGTTAACTGAAATTACCATATCAATCTTCAGCTGTTTTTCACTTTGAACAGCTCCATACCTATAATACAAGTCAAGGGTAAGGTTCGAAAGACCCTATAAAGGGTCCTGATTGACTTTTGTGTGCTACAAAAAAAGCCACAAAACACATTCAAAAGACGCCGAAAAGAATTTTTAGAAAAACACCACCAAAAATGTTTATAAGGCACTTTAGGAAATTCTGGAAAACACAAGAAAAGATGGCTTAGAGAAAAATCAAAAACACTTCCTGAAGCCATTTTGGCTTCAAATCCTTGTCAGATTCACCCACTTGGAAAGAGCGTTATGTGAATATTGACTCAAGTCACAGAGTATGAGATTGCTTCGTATGACATAGACAATGAGTGACAGACAATTTTAATATTTGCTAATCCTACTTGATTGACAGCTTTGACCATGGTATTCCATGAATCCTTGAACTCTTTTTTTGTCTTTTATTATGTGTATTTTAAATTGCTTGTTTCATCATAAACATTGGGCATTGTCGATCTGAGTGCAGATGGAAAAATCAAAATGTGTGCTCAGGTTCTACTGAGATTTCAACTCAGATCACAGGATAAAAACTCCAGAGTGCTAACCATTACACCATAAACCAACCATGACGCAATCATGGCTGCGGCTTGTTTTGCTGAATAAAGCATATGAAATCGTGAACGATGGCGAAAACAGGCTCCAAAGCTGCAGTGCAAATCTGCAATCATACACAATGGTAAATTGATATCTTATAACCTTTCATTCCACAAATTTACCAACATTTCCACGATATCACAGTTAGCGCAGTTTGAAATGTTGATGAAAAGTGGCTAGTAAAAAGATTGCTGTATCTGTTACTTGGAAAAAGTGTGAAAAAAATAAATTGCAAAACTTATACTGTTAGAAATCTGTTCATCCAGTAGTCGATAAAGATTAGCATTGCATGGTAAAAGGCTTCATCTGAGAGATAATTTAAGGTTTGTGCAAATCAAAGTGCATGTCCCAGTCCATTAGCCAGGACAGCGGTCTGTGGCTGCTGGACAAGATCAAGAGAAAAACCTCTTACCTGATGGCACCCATGGTGTTTCTTTTGATTGGCGACAAGTCGCACATGTAATGTTGCTCCAGAATAGATTATCTAAAGAACAGTCAAAGATAAAGTCAGTTTGGTCCTAGAAACTCGCTCCATCACAGATCACTGTCATGGGGAATAGACTAGTAAACATGAAAATTGAACAAAAAAGATAAAAGGTCAAAAAGTTATTGAAACATAGATGTAGTCGGCAGGATTTGAACCTGCGCGGGGAGACCCCAATGGGTTTCTAGTCCATCACCTTAACCACTCGGCCACGACTACTCGGATGTCAAGCTGTTATGAGTTTCACACATGTTTTCTAATAGCACCATGATCAAGCTCAGTGATCAACCCTCTGGAAGACATCTCAGAAAATGAAAAGAAAATACAAGGTCTCAGTAAAATGCAAAAATCTGATTTAAAGTCATCATCAATGGGAACCATTCACAGTTTAAAGCTTTTCCCTCTTCATAATGTGGATTTGGAGTCAGTCAGCTCCAAAAACATCCTTAAAAATAATCCAAAAATGCTGAGAAGACTGAACATAATCATTTCCAAGTAAAAAAGACTTGATGTTCATTTGATCAGGCTTTGGAGCATCTATTAACCATCTCAAGTTTCCAAAAATGTCCAGCGGTTAACTGAAATTACCATATCAATCTTCAGCTGTTTTCAACTTTGAACAGCTCCATACCTATAATACAAGTCAACGGTAAGGTTCGAAAGACCCTATAAAGGGTCCTGATTGACTTTTGTGTGCTACAAAAAAAACCACAAAACACATTCAAAAGACGCCGAAAAGAATTTTTAGAAAAACACCACCAAAAATGTTTATAAGGCACTTTAGGAAATTCTGGAAAACACAAGAAAAGATGGCTTAGAGAAAAATCAAAAACACTTCCTGAAGCCATTGGGTATCGTCGATCTGAGTGCAAATGGAAAAATCGAAATGTGTGCCCAGGTTCCACTGAGATTTGAATTCAGATAACAGGATTCAAAGTCCCGAGTGCTAACCATTACACCATGGAACCAACCATTACACAGTCATGGCTGCGGCTTGTTGTGCTGAATAAAGCATATGAAATCGTGAATGATGGCGAAAACAGGCTCCAAAGCTGCAGTGCAAATCTGCAATCATACACAATGGTAAATTGATATCTTATAACCTTTCATTCCACAAATTTACCAACATTTCCACGATATCACAGCTAGGACAGTTTGAAATGTTGATGAAAAGTGGCTAGTAAAAAGATTGCTGTATCTGTTACTTGGAAAAAGTGTGAAAAAAATAAATTGCAAAACTTATACTGTTAGAAAACTGTTCATCCAGTAGTTGATAAAGATTAGCATTGCATGGTAAAAGGCTTCATCTGAGAGATAATTTAAGGTTTGTGCAAATCAAAGTGCATGTCCCAGTTCATTAGCCAGGACAGCGGTCTGTGGCTGCTGGACAAGATCAAGAGAAAAACCTCTTACCTGATGGCACCCACGGTGCTTCTTTTGATTAGCGGCAAGTCGCACATGTAATGTTGCTCCAGAATAGATTATCTAAAGAACAGTCAATGATAAAGTCAGTTTGGTCCTAGAAACTCGCTCCATCACAGATCACTGTCATGGGGAATAGACTAGTAAACATGCAAATTGAACAACAAAGATAAAAGGTCAAAAAGTTTTTGAAACATAGACGTAGTCGGCAGGATTTGAACCTGCGCGGGGAGACCCCAATGGATATTCAAGCTCAGTGATCAACCCTCTGGAAGACATCTCAGAAAATGAAAAGAAAATACAAGGTCTCAGTAAAATGCAAAAATCTGATTTAAAGTCATCATCAATGGGAACCATTCACAGTTTAAAGCTTTTCCCTCTTCATAATGTGGATTTGGAGTCAGTCAGCTCCAAAAACATCTTTAAAAATAATCCAAAAATGCTGAGAAGACTGAACATAATCATTTCCAAGTAAAAAAGACTTGATGTTCATTTGATCAGGCTTTGGAGCGTCTATTAACCATCTCAAGTTTCCAAAAATGTCCAGCGGTTAACTGAAATTACCATATCAATCTTCAGCTGTTTTTCACTTTGAACAGCTCCATACCTATAATACAAGTGAACGGTAAGGTTCGAAAGACCCTATAAAGGGTCCTGATTGACTTTTGTGTGCTACAAAAAAAGCCACAAAACACATTCAAAAGACGCCGAAAAGAATTTTTAGAAAAACACCACCAAAAATGTTTATAAGGCACTTTAGGAAATTCTGGAAAACACAAGAAAAGATGGCTTAGAGAAAAATCAAAAACACTTCCTGACGCCATTTTGGCTTCCAATCCTTGTCAGATTCACCCACTTGGAAAGAGTGTTATGTGAATATTGACTCAAGTCACAGAGTATGAGATTGCTTGGTATGACATAGACAATGAGTGACATAGACAATTTTAATTTTTGCTAATCCTACTTGATTGACAGCTTTGACCATGGTATTCCATGAATCCTTGAACTCTTTTTTTGTCTTTTATTATGTGGATTTTAAATTGCTTGTTTCATCATAAACATTGGGCATCGTCGATCTGAGAGCAGATGGAAAAATTGAAATGTGTGCCCAGGTTCCAATGAGATTTGAATTCAGCTAACAGGATTCAAAGTCAAGAGTGCTAACCATTACACCATGGAACCATCCATTACACAGTCATGGCTGCGGCTTGTTGTGCTGAGTAAAGCATATGAAATCGTGAACGATGGCGAAAACAGGCTCCAAAGCTGCAGTGCAAATCTGCAATCATACACAATGGTAAATTGATATCTTATAACCTTTCATTCCACAAATTTACCAACATTTCCACGATATCACAGCTAGGACAGTTTGAAATGTTGATGAAAAGTGGCTAGTAAAAAGATTGCTGTATCTGTTACTTGGAAAAAGTGTGAAAAAAATAAATTGCAAAACTTATACTGTTAGAAAACTGTTCATCCAGTAGTTGATAAAGATTAGCATTGCATGGTAAAAGGCTTCATCTGAGAGATAATTTAAGGTTTGTGCAAATCAAAGTGCATGTCCCAGTCCATTAGCCAGGACAGCGGTCTGTGGCTGCTGGACAAGATCAAGAGAAAAACCTCTTACCTGATGGCACCCACGGTGCTTCTTTTGATTAGTGGCAAGTCGCACATGTAATGTTGCTCCAGAATAGATTATCTAAAGAACAGTCAAAGATAAAGTCAGTTTGGTCCTAGAAACTCACTCCATCACAGATCACTGTCATGGGGAATAGACTAGTAAACATGCAAATTGAACAACAAAGATAAAAGGTCAAAAACTTTTTGAAACATAGATGTAGTCGGCAGGATTTGACCCTGCGCGGGGAGACCCCAATGGATTTCTAGTCCATCGCCTTAACCACTCGGCCACGACTACACGGACGCCAAGCTGTTATGAGTTTCACACATGTTTTCTAATAGCACCATGATCAAGCTCAGTGATCAACCCTCTGGAAGACATCTCAGAAAATGTAAAGAAAATACAAGGTCTCAGTAAAATGCAAAAATCTGATTTAAAGTCATCATCAATGGGAACCATTCACAGTTTAAAGCTTTTCCCTCTTCATAATGTGGATTTGGAGTCAGTCAGCTCCAAAAACATCTTTAAAAATAATCCAAAAATGCTGAGAAGACTGAACATAATCATTTCCAAGTAAAAAAGACTTGATGTTCATTTGATCAGGCTTTGGAGCGTCTATTAACCATCTCAAGTTTCCAAAAATGTCCAGCGGTTAACTGAAATTACCATATCAATCTTCAGCTGTTTTTCACTTTGAACAGCTCCATACCTATAATACAAGTCAACGGTAAGGTTCGAAAGACCCTATAAAGGGTCCTGATTGACTTTTGTGTGCTACAAAAAAAGCCACAAAACACATTCAAAAGACGCCGAAAAGAATTTTTAGAAAAACACCACCAAAAATTTTTGTAAGGCACTTTAGGAAATTCTGGAAAACACAAGAAAAGATGGCTTAGAGAAAAATCAAAAACACTTCCTGAAGCCATTTTGGCTTCAAATCCTTGTCAGATTCACCCACTTGGAAAGAATGGTATGTGAATATTGACTCAAGTTACAGAGTATGAGATTGCGTGGTATGACATAGACAATTTTAATTTTTGCTAATCCTACTTGATTGACAGCTTTGACCATGGTATTCCATGAATCCTTGAACTCTTTTTTTGTCTTTTATTATGTGGATTTTAAATTGCTTGTTTCATCATAAACATTGGGCATCGTCGATCTGAGTGCAGATGGAAAAATAGAAATGTTTGCCCAGGTTCCACTGAGATTTGAATTCAGATAACAGGATTCAAAGTCCAGAGTGCTAACCATAACATCATGGAACCAACCATGCCTCAGACATGGCTGCGGCTTGTTGTGCTGAATAAAGCATATGAAATCGTGAACGATGGCGAAAACAGGCTCCAAAGCTGCAGTGCAAATCTGCATTCATACACAATGGTAAATTGATATCTTATAACCTTTCATTCCACAAATTTACCAACATTTCCACGATATCACAGCTAGCGCAGTTTGAAATGTTGATGAAAAGTGGCTAGTGAAAAGATTGCTGTATCTGTTACTTGGAAAAAGTGTGAAAAAAATAAATTGCAAAACTTATACTGTTAGAAAACTGTTCATCCAGTAGTCGATAAAGATTAGCATTGCATGGTAAAAGGCTTCATCTGAGAGATAATTTAAGGTTTGTGCAAATCAAAGTGCATGTCCCAGTCCATTAGCCAGGACAGCGGTCTGTGGCTGCTGGACAAGATCAAGAGAAAATCCTCTTACCTGATGGCACCCACGGTGCTTCTTTTGATTAGCGGCAAGTAGCACATGTAATGTTGCTACAGAATAGATTATCTAAAGAACAGTCAAAGATAAAGTCAGTTTGGTCCAGGAAACTCGCTCCATCACAGATCACTGTCATGGGGAATAGACTAGTAAACATGCAAATTGAACAACAAAGATAAAAGGTCAAAAAAATATTGAAACATAGACATAATCGGCAGGATTTGAACCTGCGCGGGGAGACCCCAATGGATATCTAGTCCATCGCCTTAACCACTCGGCCACGACTACTCAGACGTCAAGCTGTTATGAGTTTCACACACGTTTTCTAATAGCACCATGATCAAGCTCAGTGATCAACCCTCTGGAAGACATCTCAGAAAATGAAAAGAAAATACAAGGTCTCAGTAAAATGCAAAAATCTGATTTAAAGTCATCATCAATGGGAACCATTCACAGTTTAAAGCTTTTCCCTCTTCATAATGTGGATTTGGAGTCAGTCAGCTCCAAAAACATCCTTAAAAATAATCCGAAAATGCTGAGAAGACTGAACATAATAATTTCCAAGTAAAAAAGACTTGATGTTCATTTGATCAGGCTTTGGAGCGTCTATTAACCATGTCAAGTTTCCAAAAATGTCCAGCGGTTAACTGAAATTACCATATCAATCTTCAGCTGTTTTTCACTTTGAACAGCTCCATACCTATTCTACAAGTCAACGGTAAGGTTCGAAAGACCCTATAAAGGGTCCTGATTGACTTTTGAGTGCTACTAAAAAAGCCACAAAACACATTCAAAAGACGCCGAAAAGAATTTTTAGAAAAACACCACCAAAAATGTTTATAAGGCACTTTAGGAAATTCTGGAAAACACAAGAAAAGATGGCTTAGAGAAAAATCAAAAACACTTCCTGAAGCCATTTTGACTTCAAATCCTTGTCAGATTCACCCACTTGGAAAGAGTGTTATGTGAATATTGACTCAAGTCACAGAGTATGAGATTGCTTGGTATGACATAGACAATGAGTGACATAGACAATTTTAATTTTTGCTAATCCTACTTGATTGACAGCTTTGACCATGGTATTCCATGAATCCTTGAACTCTTTTTTTGTCTTTTATTATGTGGATTTTAAATTGCTTGTTTCATAATAAACATTGGGCATCGTCGATCTGAGTGGAGATGGAAAAATCGAAATGTGTGCGCAGGTTCCACTGAGATTTGAACTCAGCTCACTGGATGCAAAGACCAGATTGCTAACCATTACACCATGTAACCAACAATGACACAGTCATGGCTGCAGCTTGTTGTGCTGAATAAAGCATATGAAATCGTGAATGATGGCGAAAACAGGCTCCAAAGCTGCAGTGCAAATCTGCAATCATACACAATGGTAAATTGAAATCTTATAACCTTTCAGTCCACAAATTTACCAACATTTGCACGATATCACAGCTAGCACAGTTTGAAATGTTGATGAAAAGTGGCTAGTAAAAAGATTGCTGTATCTGTTACTTGGAAAAAGTGTGAAAAAAATAAATTGCAAAACTTATACTGTTAGAAAACTGTTCATCCAGTAGTCGATAAAGATTAGCATTGCATGGTAAAAGGCTTCATCTGAGAGATAATTTAAGGTTTGTGCAAATCAAAGTGCATGTCCCAGTCCATTAGCCAGGACAGCGGTCTGTGGCTGCTGGACAAGATCAAGAGAAAAACCTCTTACCTGATGGCACCCACGGTGCTTCTTTTGATTAGCGGCAAGTCGCACATGTAATGTTGCTCCAGAATAGATTATCTAAAGAACAGTCAAAGATAAAGTCAGTTTGGTCCGAGAAACTTGCTCCATCACATATCACTGTCATGGGGAATAGACTAGTAAACATGCAAATTGAACAACAAAGATAAAAGGTCAAAAAGTTATTGAAACATAGAAGTAGTCAGCAGGCTTTGAACCTGCACGGGGAGACAATGGATTTCTAGTCCATCGCCGTAACCACTCGGCCGCAACTACTCGGACGTCAAGCTGTTATGAGTTTCACACACGTTTTCTAATAGCACCATGATGAAGCTCAGGGATCAACCCTCTGGAAGACATCTCAGAAAATGAAAAGAAAATACAAGGTCTCAGTAAAATGCAAAAATCTGATTTAAAGTCATCATCATCAATGGGAACCATTCACAGTTTAAAGCTTTTCCCTCTTCATAATGTGGATTTGGAGTCAGTCAGCTCCAAAAACATCCTTAAAAATAATCCGAAAATGCTGAGAAGACTGAACATAATCATTTCCAAGTAAAAAAGACTTGATGTTCATTTGATCAGGCTTTGGAGCGTCTATTAACCATCTCAAGTTTCCAAAAATTTCCAGCGGTTAACTGAAATTACCATATCAATCTTCAGCTGTTTTTCACTTTGAACAGCTCCATACCTATAATACAAGTCAACGGTAAGGTTCGAAAGACCCTATAAAGGGTCCTGATTGACTTTTGTGTGCTACAAAAAAAGCCACAAAACACATTCAAAAGACGCCGAAAAGAATTTTTAGAAAAACACCACCAAAAATGTTTATAAGGCACTTTAGGAAATTCTGGAAAACACAAGAAAAGATGGTTTAGAGAAAAATCAAAAACACTTCCTGAAGCCATTTTGGCTTCAAATCCTTGTCAGATTCACCCACTTGGAAAGAGTGTTATGTGAATATTGACTCAAGTCACAGAGTATGAGATTGCTTGGTATGACATAGACAATGAGTTTTGTTTCCTGAAGCTAATTTTACATTTTGCTTATCCTACTTGATTGATAGCTTTTGCAAAAATCTGATTTAAAGTCATCATTAGTGTTGAGAGATACCGTTCGATACCCAAAAGTATCGTATCGGATGGTATCGCCCGATACGAAAAAAATATTGGGTATCGCCGATTCCGATACCGGAAGTCCCATTCAAGTCAATGGGACTTCCGGTATCGGAATTAAAAAAAGCCCTTTATTTCCTTGTTGGCTAATTCTACATAATTGAAAACAAATAAGAATCATGTAGAATGTATTGGTGGAGGAGACAAATAAAGGCATAGTGGTTTATTCAAATCACATGGCATAGCATTAATTCCAATTTTTTTTTTCAAGACGTTCGGAGTTAAAAAGATATTGACTATGTTAACCTTTTTTTTATATTTTGTCAGATATGTATGTTTCACAACTTCCATGCTCTTCACCTTCTTTTGTACTTCTCCCACACTTTCTCCTTCATGAACGCAGCAGTAGCATTTTTTTCATCAACTTTTTCTTCACCTTATTCATCTTCTTCTTCATCTTCTTCCCATTAATTTTTTTTTCCATTCTTCATATTCTTCTTATTCAGCTATTATTAACTTTAATATGCTATTTCTTCATCTTCTTCCTATTCTTCTTTGTCTTCATTTTCTTATGATGACAGGCATTCCTGTAGTACTTATCTATAAAAGTTATAAGATTACACCTTACGTTCTGCCTGTCACTAAAGATTTACAACAGGATTTGTCCGCGCTCAGTTTGGCCTGCAGCAGGGGCACCACGAGGAGGAACGGACTCACCCCCATTTACTGCTTAGTCTTCTTCTGCTTATAATTTTGATTTCTTCTATGCTGATTTTTAGTCTTATGCTTAATGTTCTTCTGCTTTCTGTTCTTCTGCTTTTGCTTCTTCTGCTTCTTGTTCTTCTGTCTTTTGTTCTGTATCTTGGTGGTTGTCTTCATGTTCTTTGTTCTCTTGGTCTTATTATTTAGGGTCATATTTCTGGTCTTCTTTGGTGTGGTCTTCAGGGTCATCGTCATCAGGGTCGTCGTCATGGAGATCAATAAGGATTACCAAAGACAATTTCAAAAAGCTTGATCTTGGAAATGTAGCAGAAGGTACAAGAAGGCTGAGAAACTGGCGAGAACCAGCAGACAGTGCTGGCACCTGGATGGGTAGCAGAAGGAACAAGAGCCAATGGCACTACCGAGGACCAACTGACGGTGCTGGAC
This sequence comes from Dendrobates tinctorius, assembly GCF_039654945.1. Taxonomy (NCBI): domain Eukaryota; kingdom Metazoa; phylum Chordata; class Amphibia; order Anura; family Dendrobatidae; genus Dendrobates; species Dendrobates tinctorius. The sequence goes on from NW_027361716.1 coordinate 7,381,448, forward strand.
CACGGTTACTAAGCAGAAGGTACCTGTGCTAAAAAGCACTACCAAGAACCAGCTGACGGTGCTGGACCTCGGATACCGAGATGGAGGCACCTAGGCCAAAGGCTGTGGCGAGCACCAGCAGACAGTGCTGGCACCCAGATGGGTAGCAGAAGGAACAAGAGCCAATGGCACTACCAAGGACCAACTGACGGTGCTGGACCACGGTTACTAAGCAGAAGGTACCTGTGCTAAAAAGCACTACCAAGGACCAGCTGACGGTGCTGGACTTCGGATACCGAGTTGGAGGCACCTAGGCCAAAGGCCCTGGCGAGAACCAGCAGACAGTGCTGGAACCCGGATGGGTGGCAGGAGGTACCCATTCAAAGCAAAGTAGCCAGGCCGCAAGCCGGCCGCAGTTACCGAAACCCACAGTCCTACAGGGGGTCCATGTCCCATTTGCACTACGGATCCAGCCTTCAGTGCCAGTTCCCGCAGCCCACATAGGAGTCACCTAAACTGCAGGCACCGTAGAGTCGGCTAACCCGGCCGCAAGACGACAGGACAACGGATTGGTGGCATAGTGACCTTGACACTACCCGGAAACAGCAGGCGTGCTGAAAACAGGCTGGGCAACAGGGAGTACCCGTGCCAAAGACACTGCTGAGAACCAGCTGACAGTGCTGGAACCCAGATGGGTAGCAAAAGCTACAAGAGCCAATGGCACTACCGAGGAACAGCTGACGGTGCTGGACCACGGTTACTAGGCAGGAGGTACCTGTGCTAGCAAGCACTGCCTTGGCAGTTGATGGTGGCAAGTCCAGCTAACGGTGCTGGACTTCGGATACCGAGATGGAGGCACCTAGGCCAAAGGCTGTGGCGAGAACTACTGAACGTGCAAACCACCCTTGGGGGTGAAGGGGTTAAGGTTTGTGCACATCAAAGCACATGTCCCAGTCCATCAGCCAGGACAGCGGTCTGTGGCTGCTGGACAAGATCAAGAGAAAAACCTCTTACATGATGGCACCCACGGTGCTTCTTTTGATTAGCGGCAAGTCGCACATGTAATGTTGCTCC
>NW_027361716.1:7387500-7397500 GCF_039654945.1 Dendrobates tinctorius
ATGGTTAATAGATGCTCCAAAGCCTGATCAAATGAACATCAAGTCTTTTTTACTTGGAAATGATTATGTTCAGTCTTCTCAGCATTTTCGTATTATTTTTAAGGATGTTTTTGGAGCTGACTGACTCCAAATCCACATTATGAAGAGGGAAAAGCTTTAAACTGTGAATGGTTCCCATTGATGATGACTTTAAATCAGATTTTTGCATTTTACTGAGACCTTGTATTTTCTTTTCATTTTCTGAGATGTCTTCCAGAGGGTTGATCACTGAGCGTGATCATGGTGCAATAACTTGGTGCAATAGTTTTCTAATAAGTAAACATGTGTGAAGCTCATAACAGCTTGACATCTGAGTAGTCGTGGCCGAGTGGTTAAGGCGATGGACTTGAAATCCATTGGGTTCTCCCCGCGCAGGTTCAAATCCTGCCGACTATGTCTATGTTTCAATAACTTTTTGACCTTTTATCTTTTTTGTTCAATTTGCATGTTTACTAGTCTATTGACTATGACAGTGATCTGTGATGGAGCGAGTTTCTAGGACCAAACTGACTTTATCTTTGACTGTTCTTTAGATAATCTATTCTGGAGCAACATTACATGTGCGACATGTCGCCAATCAAAAGAAACACCGTGGGTGCCATCAGGTAAGAGGTTTTTCTCTTGATCTTGTCTAGCAGCCACAGACCGCTGTCCTGGCTAATGGACTGGGACATGCACTTTGATTTGCACAAACCTTAAATTATCTCTCAGATGAAGCCTTTTACCATGCAATGCTAATCTTTATCGACTACTGGATGAACAGTTTTCTAACAGTATAAGTTTTGCAATTTATTTTTTTCACACTTTTTCCAAGTAACAGATACAGCAATCTTTTTACTAGCCACTTTTCATCAACATTTCAAACTGCGCTAGCTGTGATATCGTGGAAATGTTGGTAAATTTGTGGAATGAAAGGTTATAAGATATCAATTTACCATTGTGTATGATTGCAGATTTGCACTGCAGCTTTGGAGCCTGTTTTCGCCATCGTTCACGATTTCATATGCTTTATTCAGCAAAACAAGCCGCAGCCATGATTGTGTCATGGTTGGTTCCATGGTGTAATGGTTAGCACTCTGGACTTTGGATCCAGTTATCTGAGTTGAAATCTCAGTAGAACCTGAGCACACATTTTGATTTTTCCATCTGCACTCAGATCGACGATGTGCAATGTTTATGATGAAACAAGCAATTTAAAATACACATAATAAAAGACAAAAAAAGAGTTCAAGGATTCATGGAATACCATGGTCAAAGCTGTCAATCAAGTAGGATTAGCAAAAATTAAAATTGTCTGTCACTCATTGTCTATGTCATACGAAGCAATCTCATACTCTGTGACTTGAGTCAATATTCACATAACACTCTTTCCAAGTGGGTGAATCTGACAAGGATTTGAAGCCAAAATGGCTTCAGGAAGTGTTTTTGATTTTTCTCTAAGCCATCTTTTCTTGTGTTTTCCAGAATTTCCTAAAGTGCCTTATAAACATTTTTGGTGGTGTTTTTCTAAAAATTCTTTTCGGCGTCTTTTGAATGTGTTTTGTGGCTTTTTTTGTAGCACACAAAAGTCAATCAGGACCCTTTATAGGGTCTTTCGAACCTTACCGTTGACTTGTATTATAGGTATGGAGCTGTTCAAAGTGAAAAACAGCTGAAGATTGATATGGTAATTTCAGTTAACTGCTGGACATTTTTGGAAACTTGAGATGGTTAATAGACGCTCCAAAGCCTGATCAAATGAACATCAAGTCTTTTTTACTTGGAAATGATTATGTTCAGTCTTCTCAGCATTTTCGGATTATTTTTAAGGATGTTTTTGGAGCTGACTGACTCCAAATCCACATTATGAAGAGGGAAAAGCTTTAAACTGTGAATGGTTCCCATTGATGATGACTTTAAATCAGATTTTTGTATTTTACTGAGACCTTGTATTTTCTTTTCATTCTCTGAGATGTCTTCCAGAGGGTTGATCACTGAGCGTGATCATGGTGCAATAACTTGGTGCAATAGTTTTCTAATAAGAAAACATGTGTGAAGCTCATAACAGCTTGACATCCGAGTAGTCGTTGCCGAGTGGTTAAGGCGATGCACTTGAAATCCATTGGGGTCTCCCCTCGCAGGTTCAAATCCTGCCGACTATGTCTATGTTTCAATAACCTTTTGACCTTTTATCTTTTTTGTTCAATTTGCATGTTTACTAGTCTATTCCCCATGACAGTGATCTGTGATGGAGCGAGTTTCTAGGACCAAACTGACTTTATCTTTGACTGTTCTTTAGATAATCTATTCTGGAGCAACATTACATGTGCGACTTGTCGCCAATCAAAAGAAACACCGTGGGTGCCATCAGGTAAGAGGTTTTTCTCTCGATCTTGTCCAGCAGCCACAGACCGCTGTCCTGGCTAATGGACTGGGACATGCACTTTGATTTGCACAAACCTTAAATTATCTCTCAGATGAAGCCTTTTACCATGCAATGCTAATCTTTATCGACTACTGGATGAACAGTTTTCTAACAGTATAAGTTTTGCAATTTATTTTTTTCACACTTTTTCCAAGTAACAGATACAGCAATCTTTTTACTATCCACTTTTCATCCACATTTCAAACTGCGCTAGCTGTGATATCGTGGAAATGTTGGTAAATTTGTGGAATGAAAGGTTATAAGATATCAATTTACCATTGTGTATGATTGCAGATTTGCACTGCAGCTTTGGAGCCTGTTTTCGCCATCGTTCACGATTTCATATGCTTTATTCAGCAAAACAAGCCACAGCCATGATTGCATCATGGTTGGTTCCATGGTGTAATGGTTAGCACTCTGGACTTTGAATCCAGTGATCTGAGTTCAAATCTCAGTGGAACCTGGGCACACATTTCAATTTTTCCATGTGCACTCAGATCGACGATGCCCAATGTTTATGATGAAACAAGCAATTTAAAATCCACATAATAAAAGACAAAAAAAGAGTTCAAGGATTCATGGAATACCATGATCAAAGCTGTCAATCAAGTAGGATTAGCAAAAATTAAAATTGTCTATATCACTCATTGTCTATGTCATACCAAGCAATCTCATACTCTGTGACTTGAGTCAATATTCACATAACACTCTTTCCAAGTGGCTGAATCTGACAAGGATTTGAAGCCAAAATGGAAGTGTTTTTGATTTTTCTCTAAGCCATCTTTTCTTGTGTTTTCCAGAATTTCCTAAAGTGACTTATAAACATTTTTGGTGGTGTTTTTCTAAATATTCTTTTCGGCGTCTTTTGAATGTGTTTTGTGGCTTTTTTTGTAGCACACAAAAGTCAATCAGGACCCTTTATAGGGTCTTTCGAACCTTACCGTTGACTTGTATTATAGGTATGAAGCCGTTCAAAGTGAAAAACAGCTGAAGATTGATATGGTAATTTCAGTTAACCGCTGGACATTTTTGGAAACTTGAGATGGTTAATAGACGCTCCAAAGCCTGATCAAATGAACATCAAGTATTTTTTACTTGGAAATGATTATGTTCAGTCTTCTCTGCATTTTCGTATTATTTTTAAGGATGTTTTTGGAGCTGACTGACTCCAAATCCACATTATGAAGAGGGAAAAGCATTAAACTGTGAATGGTTCCATTGATGATGACTTTAAATCAGATTTTTGCATTTTACTGAGACCTTGTATTTTCTTTTCTTTTTCTGAGATGTCTCCCAGAGGGTTGAACACTGAGCGTGATCATGGTGCTGTTAGAAAACGTGTGTGAAACTCATAACAGCTTGACTTCTGAGTAGTCGTGGCCGAGTGGTTAAGGCGATGGGCTAGAAATCCATTGGGGTCTCCCCGCGCAGGTGCAAATCCTGCCGACTACGTCTATGTTTAAAATAACTTTTTGACCTTTTATCTTTGTTGTTCAATTTGCATGTTTACTAGTCTATTCCCCATGACAGTGATCTGTGATGGAGCGAGTTTCTAGGACCAAACTGACTTTATCTTTGACTGTTCTTTAGATAATCTACTCTGGAGCAACATTACATGTGCGACTTGCTGCTAATCAAAAGAAGCACCGTGGGTGCCGTCAGGTAAGAGGTTTTTCTCTCGATCTTGTCCAGCAGCCACAGACCGCTGTCCTGGCTAATGGACTGGGACATGCACTTTGATTTGCACAAACCTTAAATTATCTCTCAGATGAAGCCTTTTACCATGCAATGCTAATCTTTATCGACTACTGGATGAACAGTTTTCTAACAGTATAAGTTTTGCAATTTATTTTTTTCACACTTTTTCCAAGTAACAGATACAGCAATCTTTTTACTAGCCACTTTTCATCAACATTTCAAACTGCGCTAGCTGTGATATCGTGGAAATGTTGGTAAATTTGTGGAATGAAAGGTTATAAGATATCAATTTACCATTGTGTATGATTGCAGATTTGCACTGCAGCTTTGGAGCCTGTTTTCGCCATCGTTCACGATTTCATATGCTTTATTCAGCAAAACAAGCCACAGCCATGATTGCATCATGGTTGGTTCCATGGTGTAATGGTTAGCACTCTGGACTTTGAATCCAGTGATCTGAGTTCAAATCTCAGTGGAACCTGGGCACACATTTCAATTTTTCCATGTGCACTCAGACCGACGATGCCCAATGTTTATGATGAAACAAGCAATTTAAAATCCACATAATAAAAGACAAAAAAAGAGTTCAAGGATTCATGGAATACCATGATCAAAGCTGTCAATCAAGTAGGATTAGCAAAAATTAAAATTGTCTATATCACTCATTGTCTATGTCATACCAAGCAATCTCACACTCTGTGGCTTGAGTCAATATTCACATAACACTCTTTCCAAGTGGCTGAATCTGACAAGGATTTGAAGCCAAAATGGAAGTGTTTTTGATTTTTCTCTAAGCCATCTTTTCTTGTGTTTTCCAGAATTTCCTAAAGTGACTTATAAACATTTTTGGTGGTGTTTTTCTAAATATTCTTTTCGGCGTCTTTTGAATGTGTTTTGTGGCTTTTTTTGTAGCACACAAAAGTCAATCAGGACCCTTTATAGGGTCTTTCGAACCTTACCGTTGACTTGTATTATAGGTATGAAGCCGTTCAAAGTGAAAAACAGCTGAAGATTGATATGGTAATTTCAGTTAACCGCTGGACATTTTTGGAAACTTGAGATGGTTAATAGACGCTCCAAAGCCTGATCAAATGAACATCAAGTCTTTTTTACTTGGAAATGATTATGTTCAGTCTTCTCTGCATTTTCGTATTATTTTTAAGGATGTTTTTGGAGCTGACTGACTCCAAATCCACATTATGAAGAGGGAAAAGCATTAAACTGTGAATGGTTCCATTGATGATGACTTTAAATCAGATTTTTGCATTTTACTGAGACCTTGTATTTTCTTTTCTTTTTCTGAGATGTCTCCCAGAGGGTTGACCACTGAGCGTGATCATGGTGCTGTTAGAAAACGTGTGTGAAACTCATAACAGCTTGACTTCTGAGTAGTCGTGGCCGAGTGGTTAAGGCGATGGGCTAGAAATCCATTGGGGTCTCCCCGCGCAGGTGCAAATCCTGCCGACTACGTCTATGTTTAAAATAACTTTTTGACCTTTTATCTTTGTTGTTCAATTTGCATGTTTACTAGTCTATTCCCCATGACAGTGATCTGTGATGGAGCGAGTTTCTAGGACCAAACTGACTTTATCTTTGACTGTTCTTTAGATAATCTACTCTGGAGCAACATTACATGTGCGACTTGCTGCTAATCAAAAGAAGCACCGTGGGTGCCGTCAGGTAAGAGGTTTTTCTCTCGATCTTGTCCAGCAGCCACAGACCGCTGTCCTGGCTAATGGACTGGGACATGCACTTTGATTTGCACAAACCTTAAATTATCTCTCAGATGAAGCCTTTTACCATGCAATGCTAATCTTTATCGACTACTGGATGAACAGTTTTCTAACAGTATAAGTTTTGCAATTTATTTTTTTCACACTTTTTCCAAGTAACAGATACAGCAATCTTTTTACTAGCCACTTTTCATCAACATTTCAAACTGCGCTAGCTGTGATATCGTGGAAATGTTGGTAAATTTGTGGAATGAAAGGTTATAAGATATCAATTTACCATTGTGTATGATTGCAGATTTGCACTGCAGCTTTGGAGCCTGTTTTCGCCATCGTTCACGATTTCATATGCTTTATTCAGCAAAACAAGCCACAGCCATGATTGCATCATGGTTGGTTCCATGGTGTAATGGTTAGCACTCTGGACTTTGAATCCAGTGATCTGAGTTCAAATCTCAGTGGAACCTGGGCACACATTTCAATTTTTCCATGTGCACTCAGATCGACGATGCCCAATGTTTATGATGAAACAAGCAATTTAAAATCCACATAATAAAAGACAAAAAAAGAGTTCAAGGATTCATGGAATACCATGATCAAAGCTGTCAATCAAGTAGGATTAGCAAAAATTAAAATTGTCTATATCACTCATTGTCTATGTCATACCAAGCAATCTCATACTCTGTGACTTGAGTCAATATTCACATAACACTCTTTCCAAGTGGCTGAATCTGACAAGGATTTGAAGCCAAAATGGAAGTGTTTTTGATTTTTCTCTAAGCCATCTTTTCTTGTGTTTTCCAGAATTTCCTAAAGTGACTTATAAACATTTTTGGTGGTGTTTTTCTAAATATTCTTTTCGGCGTCTTTTGAATGTGTTTTGTGGCTTTTTTTGTAGCACACAAAAGTCAATCAGGACCCTTTATAGGGTCTTTCGAACCTTACCGTTGACTTGTATTATAGGTATGGAGCTGTTCAAAGTGAAAAACATCTGAAGATTGATATGGTAATTTCAGTTAACCGCTGGACATTTTTGGAAACTTGAGATGGTTAATAGATGCTCCAAAGCCTGATCAAATGAACATCAAGTCTTTTTTACTTGGAAATGATTATGTTCAGTCTTCTCAGCATTTTCGGATTATTTTTAAGGATGTTTTTGGAGCTGACTGACTCCAAATCCACATTATGAAGAGGGAAAAGCTTTAAACTGTGAATGGTTCCCATTGATGATGACTTTAAATCAGATTTTTGCATTTTACTGAGACCTTGTATTTTCTTTTCATTTTCTGAGATGTCTTCCAGAGGGTTGATCACTGAGCGTGATCATGGTGCAATAACTTGGTGCAATAGTTTTCTAATAAGAAAACATGTGTGAAGCTCATAACAGCTTGACATCCGAGTAGTCGTGGCCGAGTGGTTAAGGCGATGGGTTTGAAATCCATTGGGGTCTCCCCGCGCAGGTTCAAATCCTGCCGACTACGTCTTTGTTTCAATAACTTTTTGACCTTTTATCTTTTTTGTTCAATTTGCATGTTTACTAGTCTATTCCCCATGACAGTGATCTCTGATGGAGCGAGTTTCTAGGACCAAACTGACTTTATCTTTGACTGTTCTTTAGATAATCTATTCTGGAGCAACATTACATGTGCGATTTGTAGCCAATCAAAAGAAACACCGTGGGTGCCATCAGGTAAGAGGTTTTTCTCTTGATCTTGTCCAGCAGCCACAGACCGCTGTCCTGGCTAATGGACTGGGACATGCACTTTGATTTGCACAAACCTTAAATTATCTCTCAGATGAAGCCTTTTACCATGCAATGCTAATCTTTATCGACTACTGGATGAACAGTTTTCTAACAGTATAAGTTTTGCAATTTATTTTTTTCACACTTTTTCCAAGTAACAGATACAGCAATCTTTTTACTAGCCACTTTTCATCAACATTTCAAACTGCGCTAGCTGTGATATCGTGGAAATGTTGGTAAATTTGTGGAATGAAAGGTTATAAGATATCAATTTACCATTGTGTATGATTGCAGATTTGCACTGCAGCTTTGGAGCCTGTTTTCGCCATCGTTCACGATTTCATATGCTTTATTAAGCAAAACAAGCCGCAGCCATGATTGCATCATGGTTGGTTCCATGGTGTAATGGTTAGCACTCTGGACTTTGAATCCAGTGATCTGAGTTCAAATCTCAGTAGAACCCGGGCACACATTTCGATTGTTCCATCTGCACTCAGATCGACGATGCCCAATGTTTATGATGAAACAAGCAATTTAAAATCCACATAATAAAAGACAAAAAAAGAGTTCAAGGATTCATGGTCAAAGCTGTCAATATCACTCATTGTCTATGTCATACCAAGCAATCTCATACTCTGTGACTTGAGTCAATATTCACATAACACTCTTTCCAAGTGGGTGAATCTGACAAGGATTTGAAGCCAAAATGGCTTCAGGAAGTGTTTTTGATTTTTCTCTAAGCCATCTTTTCTTGTGTTTTCCAGAATTTCCTAAAGTGCCTTATAAACATTTTTGGTGGTGTTTTTCTAAATATTCTTTTCGGCGTCTTTTGAATGTGTTTTGTGGCTTTTTTTGTAGCACACAAAAGTCAATCAGGACCCTTTATAGGGTCTTTCGAACCTTACCGTTGACTTGTAGTATAGGTATGGAGCTGTTCAAAGTGAAAAACAGCTGAAGATTGATATGGTAATTTCAGTTAACCGCTGGACATTTTTGTAAACTTGAGATGGTTAATAGACGCTCCAAAGCCTGATCAAATGAACATCAAGTCTTTTTTACTTGGAAATGATTATGTTCAGTCTTCTCAGCATTTTCGTATTATTTTTAAGGATGTTTTTGGAGCTGACTGACTCCAAATCCACATTATGAAGAGGGAAAAGCATTAAACTGTGAATGGTTCCCATTGATGATGACTTTAAATCAGATTTTTGCATTTTACTGACACCTTGTATTTTCTTTTCTTTTTCTGAGATGTCTTCCAGAGGGTTGATCACTGAGCTTGATCATGGTGCTATTAGAAAACGTGTGTGAAACTCATAACAACTTGACGTCTGAGTAGTCGTGGCCGAGTGGTTAAGGCGATTGGCTAGAAATCCATTGGGGTCTCCCCGCGCAGGTGCAAATCCTGCCGACTACGTCTATGTTTAAAATAACTTTTTGACCTTTTATCTTTGTTGTTCAATTTGCATGTTTACTAGTCTATTCCCCATGACAGTGATCTGTGATGGAGCGAGTTTCTAGGACCAAACTGACTTTATATTTGACTGTTCCTTAGATAATCTATTCTGGAGCAACATTACATGTGCGACTTGCCGCTAATCAAAAGAAGCATCGTGGGTGCCATCAGGTAAGAGGTTTTTCTCTTGATCTTGTCCAGCAGCCACAGACCGCTGTCCTGGCTAATGGACTGGGACATGCACTTTGATTTGCACAAACCTTAAATTATCTCTCAGATGAAGCCTTTTACCATGCAATGCTAATCTTTATCGACTACTGGATGAACAGTTTTCTAACAGTATAAGTTTTGCAATTTATTTTTTTCACACTTTTTCCAAGTAACAGATACAGCAATCTTTTTACTAGCCACTTTTCATCAACATTTCAAACTGCGCTAGCTGTGATATCGTGGAAATTTTGGTAAATTTGTGGAATGAAAGGTTATAAGATATCAATTTACCATTGTGTATGATTGCAGATTTGCACTGCAGCCTGTTTTCGCCATCGTTCACGATTTCATATGCTTTATTCAGCACAACAAGCCGCAGTGATGATTGTGTAATGGTTGGTTCCATGGTGTAATGGTTGGTTCCATGGTGTAATGGTTAGCACTCTGGACTTTGAATCCTGTGATCTGAATTCAAATCTCAGTGGAACCTGGGCACACATTTCGATTTTTCCATCTGCACTCAGATCGACGATCCCCAATGTTTATGATGAAACAAGCAATTTAAAATCCACATAATAAAAGACAAAAAAAGAGTTCAAGGATTCATGGAATACCATGGTCAAAGCTGTCAATCAAGTAGGATTAGCAAAAATTAAAATTGTCTATGTCACTCATTGTCTATGTAATACCAAGCAATCTCATACTCTGTGACTTGAGTC
>NW_027361716.1:7410000-7422500 GCF_039654945.1 Dendrobates tinctorius
TGTGTTTTCCAGAATTTCCTAAAGTGCCTTATAAACATTTTTGGTGGTGTTTTTCTAAAAATTCTTTTCGGCGTCTTTTGAATGTGTTTTGTGGCTTTTTTTGTAGCACACAAAAGTCAATCAGGACCCTTTATAGGGTCTTTCGAACCTTACCGTTGACTTGTATTATAGGTATGGAGCTGTTCAAAGTGAAAAACAGGTGAAGATTGATATGGTAATTTCAGTTAACCGCTGGACATTTTTGGAAACTTGAGATGGTTAATAGACGCTCCAAAGCCTGATCAAATGAACATCATGTCTTTTTTACTTGGAAATGATTTTGTTCAGTCTTCTCAGCAATTTTGGATTATTTTTAAGGATGTTTTTGGAGCTGACTGACTCCAAATCCACATTATGAAGAGGGAAAAGCTTTAAACTGTGAATGGTTCCCATTGATGATGACTTTAAATCAGATTTTTGCATTTTACTGAGACCTTGTATTTTCTTTTCATTTTCTGAGATGTCTTCCAGAGGGTTGATCACTGAGCTTGATCATGGTGCTATTAGAAAACATGTGTGAAACTCATAACAGCTTGACGTCCGAGTAGTCGTGGCCGAGTGGTTAAGGCGATGGGGTAGAAATCCATTGGGGTCTCCCCGTGCAGGTTCAAATCCTGCCGACTACGTCTATGTTTCAAAAACTTTTTGACCTTTTATCTTTGTTGTTCAATTTGCATGTTTACTAGTCTATTCCCCATGACAGTGATCTGTGATGGAGCGAGTTTCTAGGACCAAACTGACTTTATCTTTGACTGTTCTTTAGATAATCTATTCTGGAGCAACATTACATGTGCGACTTGCCGCTAATCAAAAGAAGCACCGTGGGTGCCATCAGGTAAGAGGTTTTTCTCTTGATCTTGTCCAGCAGCCACAGACCGCTGTCCTGGCTAATGGACTGGGACATGCACTTTGATTTGCACAAACCTTAAATTATCTCTCAGATGAAGCCTTTTACCATGCAATGCTAATCTTTATCAACTACTGGATAAACAGTTTTCTAACAGTATAAGTTTTGCAATTTATTTTTTTCACACTTTTTCCAAGTAACAGATACAGCAATCTTTTTACTAGCCACTTTTCATCAACATTTCAAACTGTCCTAGCTGTGATATCGTGGAAATGTTGGTAAATTTGTGGAATAAAAGGTTATAAGATATCAATTTACCATTGTGTATGATTGCAGATTTGCACTGCAGCTTTGGAGCCTGTTTTCGCCATCGTTCACGATTTCATATGCTTTATTCAGCACAACAAGCCGCAGCCATGACTGTGTAATGGTTGGTTCCATGGTGTAATGGTTAGCACTCTGGACTTTGAATCCTGTTATCTGAATTCAAATCTCTGTGGAACCTGGGCACACATTTCAATTTTTCCATCTGCACTCAGATCGACGATGCCCAATGTTTATGATGAAACAAGCAATTTAAAATCCACATAGTAAAAGACAAAAAAAGAGTTCAAGGATTCATGGAATACCATGGTCAAAGCTGTCAATCAAGTAGGATTAGCAAAAATTAAAATTGTCTATGTCACTCATTGTCTATGTCATACCAAGCAATCTCATACTCTGTGACTTGAGTCAATATTCACATAACACTCTTTCCAAGTGGGTGAATCTGACAAGGTTTTGAAGCCAAAATGTCTTCAGGAAGTGTTTTTGATTTTTCTCTAAGCCATCTTTTCTTGTGTTTTCCAGAATTTCCTAAAGTGCCTTATAAACATTTTTGGTGGTGTTTTTCTAAAAATTCTTTTCGGCGTCTTTTGAATGTGTTTTGTGGCTTTTTTTGTAGCACACAAAAGTCAATCAGGACCCTTTATAGGGTCTTTCGAACCTTACCGTTGACTTGTATTATAGGTATGGAGCTGTTCAAAGTGAAAAACAGCTGAAGATTGATATGGTAATTTCAGTTAACCGCTGGACATTTTTGGAAACTTGAGATGGTTAATAGACGCTCCAAAGCCTGATCAAATGAACATCAAGTCTTTTTTACTTGGAAATGATTATGTTCAGTCTTCTCAGCATTTTTGGATTATTTTTAAGGATGTTTTTGGAGCTGACTGACTCCAAATCCACATTATGAAGAGGGAAAAGCTTTAAACTGTGAATGGTTCCCATTGATGATGACTTTAAATCAGATTTTTGCATTTTACTGAGACCTTGTATTTTCTTTTCATTTTCTGAGATGTCTTCCAGAGGGTTGATCACTGAGCTTGATCATGGTGCTATTAGAAAACATGTGTGAAACTCATAACAGCTTGACGTCCGAGTAGTCGTGGCCGAGTGGTTAAGGCGATGGGGTAGAAATCCATTGGGGTCTCCCCGTGCAGGTTCAAATCCTGCCGACTATGTCTATGTTTCAATAACCTTTTGACCTTTTATCTTTTTTGTTCAATTTGCATGTTTACTAGTCTATTCCCCATGACAGTGATCTGTGATGGAACGAGTTTCTAGGACCAAACTGACTTTATCTTTGACTGTTCTTTAGATAATCTATTCTGGAGCAACATTACATGTGCGACTTGCCGCTAATCAAAAGAAGCACCGTGGGTGCCATCAGGTAAGAGGTTTTTCTCTTGATCTTGTCCAGCAGCCACAGACCGCTGTCCTGGCTAATGGACTGGGACATGCACTTTGATTTGCACAAACCTTAAATTATCTCTCAGATGAAGCCTTTTACCATGCAATGCTAATCTTTATCAACTACTGGATAAACAGTTTTCTAACAGTATAAGTTTTGCAATTTATTTTTTTCACACTTTTTCCAAGTAACAGATACAGCAATCTTTTTACTAGCCACTTTTCATCAACATTTCAAACTGTCCTAGCTGTGATATCGTGGAAATGTTGGTAAATTTGTGGAATAAAAGGTTATAAGATATCAATTTACCATTGTGTATGATTGCAGATTTGCACTGCAGCTTTGGAGCCTGTTTTCGCCATCGTTCACGATTTCATATGCTTTATTCAGCACAACAAGCCGCAGCCATGACTGTGTAATGGTTGGTTCCATGTTGTAATGGTTAGCACTCTGGACTTTGAATCCTGTTATCTGAATTCAAATCTCTGTGGAACCTGGGCACACATTTCAATTTTTCCATCTGCACTCAGATCGACGATGCCCAATGTTTATGATGAAACAAGCAATTTAAAATCCACATAGTAAAAGACAAAAAAAGAGTTCAAGGATTCATGGAATACCATGGTCAAAGCTGTCAATCAAGTAGGATTAGCAAAAATTAAAATTGTCTATGTCACTCATTGTCTATGTCATACCAAGCAATCTCATACTCTGTGACTTGAGTCAATATTCACATAACACTCTTTCCAAGTGGGTGAATCTGACAAGGTTTTGAAGCCAAAATGTCTTCAGGAAGTGTTTTTGATTTTTCTCTAAGCCATCTTTTCTTGTGTTTTCCAGAATTTCCTAAAGTGCCTTATAAACATTTTTGGTGGTGTTTTTCTAAAAATTCTTTTCGGCGTCTTTTGAATGTGTTTTGTGGCTTTTTTTGTAGCACACAAAAGTCAATCAGGACCCTTTATAGGGTCTTTCGAACCTTACCGTTGACTTGTATTATAGGTATGGAGCTGTTCAAAGTGAAAAACAGCTGAAGATTGATATGGTAATTTCAGTTAACCGCTGGACATTTTTGGAAACTTGAGATGGTTAATAGACGCTCCAAAGCCTGATCAAATGAACATCAAGTCTTTTTTACTTGGAAATGATTATGTTCAGTCTTCTCAGCATTTTTGGATTATTTTTAAGGATGTTTTTGGAGCTGACTGACTCCAAATCCACATTATGAAGAGGGAAAAGCTTTAAACTGTGAATGGTTCCCATTGATGATGACTTTAAATCAGATTTTTGCATTTTACTGAGACCTTGTATTTTCTTTTCATTTTCTGAGATGTCTTCCAGAGGGTTGATCACTGAGCTTGATCATGGTGCTATTAGAAAACATGTGTGAAACTCATAACAGCTTGACGTCCGAGTAGTTGTGGCCGAGTGGTAAAGGTGATGGACTAGAAATCCATTGGGGTCTCCCCGCGCAGGTTCAAATCCTGCCGACTACGTCTATGTTTCAAAAACTTTTTGACCTTTTATCTTTGTTGTTCAATTTGCATGTTTACTAGTCTATTCCCCATGACAGTGATCTGTGATGGAGCGAATTTCTAGGACCAAACTGACTTTATCTTTGACTGTTCTTTAGATAATCTATTCTGGAGCAACATTACATGTGCGACTTGCCGCTAATCAAAAGAAGCACCGTGGGTGCCATCAGGTAAGAGGTTTTTCTCTTGATCTTGTCCAGCAGCCACAGACCGCTGTCCTGGCTAATGGACTGGGACATGCACTTTGATTTGCACAAACCTTAAATTATCTCTCAGATGAAGCCTTTTACCATGCAATACTAATCTTTATCAAATACTGGATGAACAGTTTTCTAACAGTATAAGTTTTGCAATTTATTTTTTTCACACTTTTTCCAAGTAACAGATACAGCAATCTTTTTACTAGCCACTTTTCATCAACATTTCAAACTGTCCTAGCTGTGATATCGTGGAAATGTTGGTAAATTTGTGGAATGAAAGGTTATAAGATATCAATTTACCATTGTGTATGATTGCAGATTTGCACTGCAGCTTTGGAGCCTGTTTTCGCCATCGTTCACGATTTCATATGCTTTATTCAGCACAACAAGCCGCAGCCATGACTGTGTAATGGTTGGTTCCATGGTGTAATGGTTAGCACGCTGGACTTTGAATCATGTTATCTGACTTCCAATCTCAGTGGAACCTGGGCACACATTTCAATTTTTCCATCTGCACTCAGATCGACGATGCCCAATGTTTATGATGAAACAAGCAATTTAAAATCCACATAATAAAAGACAAAAAAGAGTTCAAGGATTCATGGAATACCATGGTCAAAGCTGTCAATCAAGTAGGATTAGCAAAAATTAAAATTGTCTATGTCACTCATTGTCTATGTCATACCAAGCAATCTCATACTCTGTGACTTGAGTCAATATTCACATAACACTCTTTCCAAGTGGGTGAATCTGACAAGGATTTGAAGCCAAAATGGCTTCAGGAAGTGTTTTTGATTTTTCTCTAAGCCATCTTTTCTTGTGTTTTCCAGAATTTCCTAAAGTGCCTTATAAACATTTTTGGTGGTGTTTTTCTAAAAATTATTTTCGGCGTCTTTTGAATGTGTTTTGTGGCTTTTTTTGTAGCACACAAAAGTCAATCAGGACTCTTTATAGGGTCTTTCGAACCTTACCCTTGACTTGTATTATAGGTATGGAGCTGTTCAAAGTGAAAAACATCTGAAGATTGATATGGTAATTTCAGTTAACCGCTGGACATTTTTGGAAACTTGAGATGGTTAATAAATGCTCCAAAGCCTGATCAAATGAACATCAAGTCTTTTTTACTTGGAAATGATTATGTTCAGTCTTCTCAGTATTTTCGGATTATTTTTAAGGATGTTTTTGGAGCTGACTGACTCCAAATCCACATTATGAAGAGGGAAAAGCTTTAAACTGTGAATGGTTCCCATGGATGATGACTTTAAATCAGATTTTTGCATTTTACTGAGACCTTGTATTTTCTTTTCATTTTCTGAGATGTCTTCCAGAGGGTTGATCACTGAGCTTGATCATGGTGCTATTAGAAAACATGTGTGAAACTCATAACAGCTTGACGTCCGAGCAGTCGTGGCCTAGTGGTTAAGGCGATGGACTAGAAATCCATTGGGGTCTCCCCGCACAGGTTCTAATCCTGCCGACTACGTCTATGTTTCAATAACATATTGACCTTTTATCTTTGTTGTTCAATTTGCATGTTTACTAGTCTATTCCCCATGACAGTGATCTGTGATGGAGTGAGTTTCTAGGACCAAACTGACTTTATCTTTGACTGTTCTTTAGATAATCTATTCTGGAGCAACATTACATGTGCGACTTGCCTCTAATCAAAAGAAGCACCGTGGGTGCCATCAGGTATGAGGTTTTTCTCTTCATCTTGTCCAGCAGCCACAGACCGCTGTCCTGGCTAATGGACTGGGACATGCACTTTGATTTGCACAAACCTTAAATTATCTCTCAGATGAAGCCTTTTACCATGCAATGCTAATCTTTATCAACTACTGGATGAAGAGTTTTCTAACAGTATAAGTTTTGCAATTTATTTTTTTCACACTTTTTCCAAGTAACAGATACAGCAATCTTTTTACTAGCCACTTTTCATCAACATTTCAAACTGTCCTAGCTGTTATATCGTGGAAATGTTGGTAAATTTGTGGAATGAAAGGTTATAAGATATCAATTTACCATTGTGTATGATTGCAGATTTGCACTGCAGCTTTGGAGCCTGTTTTCGCCATCGTTCACGATTTCATATGCTTTATTCAGCACAACAAGCCGCAGCCATGACTGTGTAATGGTTGGTTCCATGGTGTAATGGTTAGCACGCTGGACTTTGAATCATGTTATCTGACTTCCAATCTCAGTGGAACCTGGGCACACATTTCAATTTTTCCATCTGCACTCAGATCGACGATGCCCAATGTTTATGATGAAACAAGCAATTTAAAATCCACATAATAAAAGACAAAAAAGAGTTCAAGGATTCATGGAATACCATGGTCAAAGCTGTCAATCAAGTAGGATTAGCAAAAATTAAAATTGTCTATGTCACTCATTGTCTATGTCATACCAAGCAATCTCATACTCTGTGACTTGAGTCAATATTCACATAACACTCTTTCCAAGTGGGTGAATCTGACAAGGATTTGAAGCCAAAATGGCTTCAGGAAGTGTTTTTGATTTTTCTCTAAGCCATCTTTTCTTGTGTTTTCCAGAATTTCCTAAAGTGCCTTATAAACATTTTTGGTGGTGTTTTTCTAAAAATTCTTTTCGGCGTCTTTTGAATGTGTTTTGTGGCTTTTTTTGTAGCACACAAAAGTCAATCAGGACTCTTTATAGGGTCTTTCGAACCTTACCCTTGACTTGTATTATAGGTATGGAGCTGTTCAAAGTGAAAAACATCTGAAGATTGATATGGTAATTTCAGTTAACCGCTGGACATTTTTGGAAACTTGAGATGGTTAATAAATGCTCCAAAGCCTGATCAAATGAACATCAAGTCTTTTTTACTTGGAAATGATTATGTTCAGTCTTCTCAGTATTTTCGGATTATTTTTAAGGATGTTTTTGGAGCTGACTGACTCCAAATCCACATTATGAAGAGGGAAAAGCTTTAAACTGTGAATGGTTCCCATGGATGATGACTTTAAATCAGATTTTTGCATTTTACTGAGACCTTGTATTTTCTTTTCATTTTCTGAGATGTCTTCCAGAGGGTTGATCACTGAGCTTGATCATGGTGCTATTAGAAAACATGTGTGAAACTCATAACAGCTTGACGTCCGAGCAGTCGTGGCCTAGTGGTTAAGGCGATGGACTAGAAATCTATTGGGGTCTCCCCGCACAGGTTCTAATCCTGCCGACTACGTCTATGTTTCAATAACATATTGACCTTTTATCTTTGTTGTTCAATTTGCATGTTTACTAGTCTATTCCCCATGACAGTGATCTGTGATGGAGTGAGTTTCTAGGACCAAACTGACTTTATCTTTGACTGTTCTTTAGATAATCTATTCTGGAGCAACATTACATGTGCGACTTGCCTCTAATCAAAAGAAGCACCGTGGGTGCCATCAGGTATGAGGTTTTTCTCTTCATCTTGTCCAGCAGCCACAGACCGCTGTCCTGGCTAATGGACTGGGACATGCACTTTGATTTGCACAAACCTTAAATTATCTCTCAGATGAAGCCTTTTACCATGCAATGCTAATCTTTATCAACTACTGGATGAAGAGTTTTCTAACAGTATAAGTTTTGCAATTTATTTTTTTCACACTTTTTCCAAGTAACAGATACAGCAATCTTTTTACTAGCCACTTTTCATCAACATTTCAAACTGTCCTAGCTGTTATATCGTGGAAATGTTGGTAAATTTGTGGAATGAAAGGTTATAAGATATCAATTTACCATTGTGTATGATTGCAGATTTGCACTGCAGCTTTGGAGCCTGTTTTCGCCATCGTTCACGATTTCATATGCTTTATTCAGCACAACAAGCCGCAGCCATGACTGTGTAATGGTTGGTTCCATGGTGTAATGGTTAGCACGCTGGACTTTGAATCCTGTGATCTGAGTTCAAATCTCAGTGGAACCTGGGCACACATTTCGATTTTTACATCTGCACTCAGATCGACGATGCCCAATGTTTATGATGAAACAAGCAATTTAAAATCCACATAATAAAAGACAACAAAAGAGTTCATGGAATACCATGGTCAAAGCTGTCAATCAAGTAGGATTAGCAAAAATTAAAATTGTCTATGTCACTCATTGTCTATGTCACTCATTGTCTATGTCATACCAAGCAATCTCATACTCTGTGACTTGAGTCAATATTCACATAACACTCTTTCCAAGTGGGTGAATCTGACAAGGATTTGAAGCCAAAATGGCTTCAGGAAGTGTTTTTGATTTTTCTCTAAGCCATCTTTTCTTGTGTTTTCCAGAATTTCCTAAAGTGCCTTATAAACATTTTTGGTGGTGTTTTTCTAAAAATTCTTTTCGGCGTCTTTTGAATGTGTTTTGTGGCTTTTTTTGTAGCACACAAAAGTCAATCAGGACCCTTTATAGGGTCTTTCGAACCTTACCGTTGACTTGTATTATAGATATGGAGCTGTTCAAAGTGAAAAACAGCTGAAGATTGATATGGTAATTTCAGTTAACCGCTGGACATTTTTGGAAACTTGAGATGGTTAATAGACGCTCCAAAACCTGATCAAATGAACATCAAGTCTTTTTTACTTGGAAATGATTATGTTCAGTCTTCTCAGCATTTTTGGATTATTTTTAAGGATGTTTTTGGAGCTGACTGACTCCAAATCCACATTATGAAGAGGGAAAAGCTTTAAACTGTGAATGGTTCCCATTGATGATGACTTTAAATCAGATTTTTGCATTTTACTGAGACCTTGTATTTTCTTTTCATTTTCTGAGATGTCTTCCAGAGGGTTGATCACTGAGCTTGATCATGGTGCTATTAGAAAACATGTGTGAAACTCATAACAGCTTGACGTCCGAGTAGTTGTGGCCGAGTGGTAAAGGTGATGGACTAGAAATCCATTGGGGTCTCCCCGCGCAGGTTCAAATCCTGCCGACTACGTCTATGTTTCAAAAACTTTTTGACCTTTTATCTTTGTTGTTCAATTTGCATGTTTACTAGTCTATTCCCCATGACAGTGATCTGTGATGGAGCGAATTTCTAGGACCAAACTGACTTTATCTTTGACTGTTCTTTAGATAATCTATTCTGGAGCAACATTACATGTGCGACTTGCCGCTAATCAAAAGAAGCACCGTGGGTGCCATCAGGTAAGAGGTTTTTCTCTTGATCTTGTCCAGCAGCCACAGACCGCTGTCCTGGCTAATGGACTGGGACATGCACTTTGATTTGCACAAACCTTAAATTATCTCTCAGATGAAGCCTTTTACCATGCAATACTAATCTTTATCAAATACTGGATGAACAGTTTTCTAACAGTATAAGTTTTGCAATTTATTTTTTTCACACTTTTTCCAAGTAACAGATACAGCAATCTTTTTACTAGCCACTTTTCATCAACATTTCAAACTGTCCTAGCTGTGATATCGTGGAAATGTTGGTAAATTTGTGGAATGAAAGGTTATAAGATATCAATTTACCATTGTGTATGATTGCAGATTTGCACTGCAGCTTTGGAGCCTGTTTTCGCCATCGTTCACGATTTCATATGCTTTATTCAGCACAACAAGCCGCAGCCATGACTGTGTAATGGTTGGTTCCATGGTGTAATGGTTAGCACGCTGGACTTTGAATCATGTTATCTGACTTCCAATCTCAGTGGAACCTGGGCACACATTTCAATTTTTCCATCTGCACTCAGATCGACGATGCCCAATGTTTATGATGAAACAAGCAATTTAAAATCCACATAATAAAAGACAAAAAAGAGTTCAAGGATTCATGGAATACCATGGTCAAAGCTGTCAATCAAGTAGGATTAGCAAAAATTAAAATTGTCTATGTCACTCATTGTCTATGTCATACCAAGCAATCTCATACTCTGTGACTTGAGTCAATATTCACATAACACTCTTTCCAAGTGGGTGAATCTGACAAGGATTTGAAGCCAAAATGGCTTCAGGAAGTGTTTTTGATTTTTCTCTAAGCCATCTTTTCTTGTGTTTTCCAGAATTTCCTAAAGTGCCTTATAAACATTTTTGGTGGTGTTTTTCTAAAAATTATTTTCGGCGTCTTTTGAATGTGTTTTGTGGCTTTTTTTGTAGCACACAAAAGTCAATCAGGACTCTTTATAGGGTCTTTCGAACCTTACCCTTGACTTGTATTATAGGTATGGAGCTGTTCAAAGTGAAAAACATCTGAAGATTGATATGGTAATTTCAGTTAACCGCTGGACATTTTTGGAAACTTGAGATGGTTAATAAATGCTCCAAAGCCTGATCAAATGAACATCAAGTCTTTTTTACTTGGAAATGATTATGTTCAGTCTTCTCAGTATTTTCGGATTATTTTTAAGGATGTTTTTGGAGCTGACTGACTCCAAATCCACATTATGAAGAGGGAAAAGCTTTAAACTGTGAATGGTTCCCATGGATGATGACTTTAAATCAGATTTTTGCATTTTACTGAGACCTTGTATTTTCTTTTCATTTTCTGAGATGTCTTCCAGAGGGTTGATCACTGAGCTTGATCATGGTGCTATTAGAAAACATGTGTGAAACTCATAACAGCTTGACGTCCGAGCAGTCGTGGCCTAGTGGTTAAGGCGATGGACTAGAAATCCATTGGGGTCTCCCCGCACAGGTTCTAATCCTGCCGACTACGTCTATGTTTCAATAACATATTGACCTTTTATCTTTGTTGTTCAATTTGCATGTTTACTAGTCTATTCCCCATGACAGTGATCTGTGATGGAGTGAGTTTCTAGGACCAAACTGACTTTATCTTTGACTGTTCTTTAGATAATCTATTCTGGAGCAACATTACATGTGCGACTTGCCTCTAATCAAAAGAAGCACCGTGGGTGCCATCAGGTATGAGGTTTTTCTCTTCATCTTGTCCAGCAGCCACAGACCGCTGTCCTGGCTAATGGACTGGGACATGCACTTTGATTTGCACAAACCTTAAATTATCTCTCAGATGAAGCCTTTTACCATGCAATGCTAATCTTTATCAACTACTGGATGAAGAGTTTTCTAACAGTATAAGTTTTGCAATTTATTTTTTTCACACTTTTTCCAAGTAACAGATACAGCAATCTTTTTACTAGCCACTTTTCATCAACATTTCAAACTGTCCTAGCTGTTATATCGTGGAAATGTTGGTAAATTTGTGGAATGAAAGGTTATAAGATATCAATTTACCATTGTGTATGATTGCAGATTTGCACTGCAGCTTTGGAGCCTGTTTTCGCCATCGTTCACGATTTCATATGCTTTATTCAGCACAACAAGCCGCAGCCATGACTGTGTAATGGTTGGTTCCATGGTGTAATGGTTAGCACGCTGGACTTTGAATCATGTTATCTGACTTCCAATCTCAGTGGAACCTGGGCACACATTTCAATTTTTCCATCTGCACTCAGATCGACGATGCCCAATGTTTATGATGAAACAAGCAATTTAAAATCCACATAATAAAAGACAAAAAAGAGTTCAAGGATTCATGGAATACCATGGTCAAAGCTGTCAATCAAGTAGGATTAGCAAAAATTAAAATTGTCTATGTCACTCATTGTCTATGTCATACCAAGCAATCTCATACTCTGTGACTTGAGTCAATATTCACATAACACTCTTTCCAAGTGGGTGAATCTGACAAGGATTTGAAGCCAAAATGGCTTCAGGAAGTGTTTTTGATTTTTCTCTAAGCCATCTTTTCTTGTGTTTTCCAGAATTTCCTAAAGTGCCTTATAAACATTTTTGGTGGTGTTTTTCTAAAAATTCTTTTCGGCGTCTTTTGAATGTGTTTTGTGGCTTTTTTTGTAGCACACAAAAGTCAATCAGGACTCTTTATAGGGTCTTTCGAACCTTACCCTTGACTTGTATTATAGGTATGGAGCTGTTCAAAGTGAAAAACATCTGAAGATTGATATGGTAATTTCAGTTAACCGCTGGACATTTTTGGAAACTTGAGATGGTTAATAAATGCTCCAAAGCCTGATCAAATGAACATCAAGTCTTTTTTACTTGGAAATGATTATGTTCAGTCTTCTCAGTATTTTCGGATTATTTTTAAGGATGTTTTTGGAGCTGACTGACTCCAAATCCACATTATGAAGAGGGAAAAGCTTTAAACTGTGAATGGTTCCCATGGA
>NW_027361716.1:7432500-7452500 GCF_039654945.1 Dendrobates tinctorius
TTTATAGGGTCTTTCGAACCTTACCGTTGACTTGTATTATAGGTATGGAGCTGTTAAAAGTGAAAAACAGCTGAAGATTGATATGGTAATTTCAGTTAACCGCTGGACATTTTTGGAAACTTGAGATGGTTAATAGACGCTCCAAAGCCTGATCAAATGAACATCAAGTCTTTTTTACTTGGAAATGATTATGTTCAGTCTTCTCAGCATTTTTGGATTATTTTTAAGGATGTTTTTGGAGCTGACTGACTCCAAATCCACATTATGAAGAGGGAAAAGCTTTAAACTGTGAATGGTTCCCATTGATGATGACTTTAAATCAGATTTTTGCATTTTACTGAGACCTTGTATTTTCTTTTCATTTTCTGAGATGTCTTCCAGAGGGTTGATCACTGAGCTTGATCATGGTGCTATTAGAAAACATGTGTGAAACTCATAACAGCTTGACGTCCGAGTAGTCGTGGACGAGTTGTTAAGGCGATGGACTAAAAATCCATTGGGGTCTCCCCGCGCAGGTTCAAATCCTGCCGACTACGTCTATGTTTCAATAACTTTTTGACCTTTTATCTTTGTTGTTCAATTTGCATGTTTACTAGTCTATTCCCCATGACAGTGATCTGTGATGGAGCGAGTTTCTAGGACCAAACTGACTTTATCTTTGACTGTTCTTTAGATAATCTATTCTGGAGCAACATTACATGTGCGACTTGCCGCTAATCAAAAGAAGCACCGTGGGTGCCATCAGGTAAGAGGTTTTTCTCTTGATCTTGTCCAGCAGCCACAGACCGCTGTCCTGGCTAATGGACTGGGACATGCACTTTGATTTGCACAAACCTTAAATTATCTCTCAGATGAAGCCTTTTACCATGCAATGCTAATCTTTATCAACTACTGGATGAACAGTTTTCTAACAGTATAAGTTTTGCAATTTATTTTTTTCACAATTTTTCCAAGTAACAGATACAGCAATCTTTTTACTAGCCACTTTTCATCAACATTTCAAACTGTCCTAGCTGTGATATCGTGGAAATGTTGGTAAATTTGTGGAATAAAAGGTTATAAGATATCAATTTACCATTGTGTATGATTGCAGATTTGCACTGCAGCTTTGGAGCCTGTTTTCGCCATCGCTCACGATTTCATATGCTTTATTCAGCACAACAAGCCGCAGCCATGACTGTGTAATGGTTGGTTCCATGGTGTAATGGTTAGCACGCTGGACTTTGAATCATGTTATCTGACTTCCAATCTCAGTGGAACCTGGGCACACATTTCAATTTTTCCATCTGCACTCAGATCGACGATGCCCAATGTTTATGATGAAACAAGCAATTTAAAATACACATAATAAAAGACAAAAAAAGAGTTCAAGGATTCATGGAATACCATGGTCAAAGCTGTCAATCAAGTAGGATTAGCAAAAATTAAAATTGTCTATGTCACTCATTGTCTATGTCATACCAAGCAATCTCATACTCTGTGACTTGAGTCAATATTCACATAACACTCTTTCCAAGTGGGTGAATCTGACAAGGATTTGAAGCCAAAATGGCTTCAGGAAGTGTTTTTGATTTTTCTCTAAGCCATCTTTTCTTGTGTTTTCCAGAATTTCCTAAAGTGCCTTATAAACATTTTTGGTGGTGTTTTTCTAAAAATTCTTTTCGGCGTCTTTTGAATGTGTTTTGTGGCTTTTTTTGTAGCACACAAAAGTCAATCAGGACCCTTTATAGGGTCTTTCGAACCTTACCGTTGACTTGTATTATAGGTATGGAGCTGTTCAAAGTGAAAAACAGCTGAAGATTGATATGGTAATTTCAGTTAACCGCTGGACATTTTTGGAAACTTGAGATGGTTAATAGACGCTCCAAAGCCTGATCAAATGAACATCAAGTCTTTTTTACTTGGAAATGATTATGTTCAGTCTTCTCAGCATTTTTGGATTATTTTTAAGGATGTTTTTGGAGCTGACTGACTCCAAATCCACATTATGAAGAGGGAAAAGCTTTAAACTGTGAATGGTTCCCATTGATGATGACTTTAAATCAGATTTTTGCATTTTACTGAGACCTTGTATTTTCTTTTCATTTTCTGAGATGTCTTCCAGAGGGTTGATCACTGAGCTTGATCATGGTGCTATTAGAAAACATGTGTGAAACTCATAACAGCTTGACGTTCGAGTAGTCGTGGACGAGTTGTTAAGGTGATGGACTAAAAATCCATTGGGGTCTCCCCGCGCAGGTTCAAATCCTGCCGACTACGTCTATGTTTCAATATCTTATTGACCTTTTATCTTTGTTGTTCAATTTGCATGTTTACTAGTCTATTCCCCATGACAGTGATCTGTGATGGAGCGAGTTTCTAGGACCAAACTGACTTTATCTTTGACTGTTCTTTAGATAATCTATTCTGGAGCAACATTACATGTGCGACTTGCCGCTAATCAAAAGAAGCACCGTGGGTGCCATCAGGTAAGAGGTTTTTCTCTTCATCTTGTCCAGCAGCCACAGACCGCTGTCCTGGCTAATGGACTGGGACATGCACTTTGATTTGCACAAACCTTAAATTATCTCTCAAATGAAGCCTTTTACCATGCAATGCTAATCTTTATCAACTACTGGATGAACAGTTTTCTAACAGTATAAGTTTTGCAATTTATTTTTTTCACAATTTTTCCAAGTAACAGATACAGCAATCTTTTTACTAGCCACTTTTCATCAACATTTCAAACTGTCCTAGCTGTGATATCGTGGAAATGTTGGTAAATTTGTGGAATGAAAGGTTATAAGATATCAATTTACCATTGTGTATGATTGCAGATTTGCACTGCAGCTTTGGAGCCTGTTTTCGCCATCGCTCACGATTTCATATGCTTTATTCAGCACAACAAGCCGCAGCCATGATTGTGTAATGGTTGGTTCCATGGTGTAATGGTTAGCACGCTGGACTTTGAATCATGTTATCTGACTTCCAATCTCAGTGGAACCTGGGCACACATTTCAATTTTTCCATCTGCACTCAGATCGACGATGCCCAATGTTTATGATGAAACAAGCAATTTAAAATACACATAATAAAAGACAAAAAAAGAGTTCAAGGATTCATGGAATACCATGGTCAAAGCTGTCAATCAAGTAGGATTAGCAAAAATTAAAATTGTCTATGTCACTCATTGTCTATGTCATACCAAGCAATCTCATACTCTGTGACTTGAGTCAATATTCACATAACACTCTTTCCAAGTGGGTGAATCTGACAAGGATTTGAAGCCAAAATGGCTTCAGGAAGTGTTTTTGATTTTTCTCTAAGCCATCTTTTCTTGTGTTTTCCAGAATTTCCTAAAGTGCCTTATAAACATTTTTGGTGGTGTTTTTCTAAAAATTCTTTTCGGCGTCTTTTGAATGTGTTTTGTGGCTTTTTTTGTAGCACACAAAAGTCAATCAGGACCCTTTATAGGGTCTTTCGAACCTTACCGTTGACTTGTATTATAGGTATGGAGCTGTTCAAAGTGAAAAACAGCTGAAGATTGATATGGTAATTTCAGTTAACCGCTGGACATTTTTGGAAACTTGAGATGGTTAATAGACGCTCCAAAGCCTGATCAAATGAACATCAAGTCTTTTTTACTTGGAAATGATTATGTTCAGTCTTCTCAGCATTTTTGGATTATTTTTAAGGATGTTTTTGGAGCTGACTGACTCCAAATCCACATTATGAAGAGGGAAAAGCTTTAAACTGTGAATGGTTCCCATTGATGATGACTTTAAATCAGATTTTTGCATTTTACTGAGACCTTGTATTTTCTTTTCATTTTCTGAGATGTCTTCCAGAGGGTTGATCACTGAGCTTGATCATGGTGCTATTAGAAAACATGTGTGAAACTCATAACAGCTTGACGTCCGAGTAGTCGTGGACGAGTTGTTAAGGCGATGGACTAAAAATCCATTGGGGTCTCCCCGCGCAGGTTCAAATCCTGCCGTCTCCGTCTATGTTTCAATAACTTTTTGACCTTTTATCTTTGTTGTTCAATTTGCATGTTTACTAGTCTATTCCCCATGACAGTGATCTGTGATGGAGCGAGTTTCTAGGACCAAACTGACTTTATCTTTGACTGTTCTTTAGATAATCTATTCTGGAGCAACATTACATGTGCGACTTGCCGCTATTCAAAAGAAGCACCGTGGGTGCCATCAGGTAAGAGGTTTTTCTCTTGATCTTGTCCAGCAGCCACAGACCGCTGTCCTGGCTAATGGACTGGGACATGCACTTTGATTTGCACAAACCTTAAATTATCTCTCAGATGAAGCCTTTTACCATGCAATGCTAATCTTTATCAACTACTGGATGAACAGTTTTCTAACAGTATAAGTTTTGCAATTTATTTTTTTCACAATTTTTCCAAGTAACAGATACAGCAATCTTTTTACTAGCCACTTTTCATCAACATTTCAAACTTTCCTAGCTGTGATATCGTGGAAATGTTGGTAAATTTGTGGAATAAAAGGTTATAAGATATCAATTTACCATTGTGTATGATTGCAGATTTGCACTGCAGCTTTGGAGCCTGTTTTCGCCATCGTTCACGATTTCATATGCTTTATTCAGCACAACAAGCCACAGCCATGACTGTGTAATGGTTGGTTCCATGGTGTAATGGTTAGCACTCTGGACTTTGAATCCTGTTCTCTGAATTCAAATCTCAGTGGAACCTGGGCACATATTTCAATTTTTCCATCTGCACTCAGATCGACGATGCCCAATGTTTATGATGAAACAAGCAATTTAAAATACACATAATAAAAGACAAAAAAAGAGTTCAAGGATTCATGGAATACCATGGTCAAAGCTGTCAATCAAGTAGGATTAGCAAAAATTAAAATTGTCTATGTCACTCATTGTCTATGTCATACCAAGCAATCTCATACTCTGTGACTTGAGTCAATATTCTCATAACACTCTTTCCAAGTGGGTGAATCTGACAAGGATTTGAAGCCAAAATGGCTTCAGGAAGTGTTTTTGATTTTTCTCTAAGCCATCTTTTCTTGTGTTTTCCAGAATTTCCTAAAGTGCCTTATAAACATTTTTGGTGGTGTTTTTCTAAAAATTCTTTTCGGCGTCTTTTGAATGTGTTTTGTGGCTTCTTTTGTAGCACACAAAAGTCAATCAGGACCCTTTATAGGGTCTTTCGAACCTTACCGTTGACTTGTATTATAGGTATGGAGCTGTTCAAAGTGAAAAACAGCTGAAGATTGATATGGTAATTTCAGTTAACCGTTGGACATTTTAGGAAACTTGAGATGGTTAATAGACGCTCCAAAGCCTGATCAAATGAACATCAAGTCTTTTTTACTTGGAAATGATTATGTTCAGTCTTCTCAGCATTTTTGGATTATTTTTAAAGATGTTTTTGGAGCTGACTGACTCCAAATCCACATTATGAAGAGGGAAAAGCTTTAAACTGTGAATGGTTCCCATTGATGATGACTTTAAATCAGATTTTTGCATTTTACTGAGACTTTGTATTTTCTTTTCATTTTCTGAGATGTCTTCCAGAGGGTTGATCACTGAGCTTGATCATGGTGCTATTAGAAAACATGTGTGAAACTCATAACAGCTTGACGTCCGAGTAGTCGTGGCCGAGTGGTTAAGGTGATGGGCTAGAAATCCATTGGGGTCTCCCTGCGCAGGTTCAAATCCTTCTGACCACGTCTATGCTTCAATAACTTTTTGACCTTTTATCTTTGTTGTTCAATTTGCATGTTTACTAGTCTATTCCCCATGACAGTGATCTGTGATGGAGCGAGTTTCTAGGACCAAACTGACTTTATCTTTGACTGTTCTTTAGATAATCTATTCTGGAGCAACATTACATGTGCGACTTGCCGCTAATCAAAAGAAGCACCGTGGGTGCCATCAGGTAAGAGGTTTTTTTCTTGATCTTGTCCAGCAGCCACAGACCGCTGTCCTGGCTAATGGACTGGGACATGCACTTTGATTTGCACAAACCTTAAATTATCTCTCAGATGAAGCCTTTTACCATGCAATGCTAATCTTTATCAACTACTGGATGAACAGTTTTCTAACAGTACAAGTTTTGCAATTTATTTTTTTCACACTTTTTCCAAGTAACAGATACAGCAATCTTTTTACTAGCCACTTTTCATCAACATTTCAAACTGTCCTAGCTGTGATATCGTGGAAATGTTGGTAAATTTGTGGAATGAAAGGTTATAAGATATCAATTTACCATTGTGTATGATTGCAGATTTGCACTGCAGCTTTGGAGCCTGTTTTCGCCATCGTTCACGATTTCATATGCTTTATTCAGCACAACAAGCCGCAGCCATGACTGTGTCATGGTTGGTTCCATGGTGTAATGGTTAGCACTCTGGACTTTGAATCCTGTTATCTGAATTCAAACCTCAGTCGAACCTGGGCACACATTTCAATTTTTCCATCTGCACTCAGATCGACGATGCCCAATGTTTATGATGAAACAAGCAATTTAAAATCCACATAATAAAAGACAAAAAAAGAGTTCAAGGATTCATGGAATACCATGGTCAAAGCTGTCAATCAAGTAGGATTAGCAAAAATTAAAATTGTCTATGTCACTCATTGTCTATGTCATACCAAGCAATCTCATACTCTGTGACTTGAGTCAATATTCACATAACACTCTTTCCAAGTGGGTGAATCTGACAAGGTTTTGAAGCCAAAATGGCTTCAGGAAGTGTTTTTGATTTTTCTCTAAGCCATCTTTTCTTGTGTTTTCCAGAATTTCCTAAAGTGCCTTATAAACATTTTTGGTGGTGTTTTTCTAAAAATTCTTTTCGGCGTCTTTTGAATGTGTTTTGTGGCTTTTTTTGTAGCATACAAAAGTCAATCAGGACCCTTTATAGGGTCTTTCGAACCTTACCGTTGACTTGTATTAAAGGTATGGAGCTGTTCAAAGTGAAAAACAGCTGAAGATTGATATGGTAATGTCAGTTAACCGCTGGACATTTTTGGAAACTTGAGATGTTTAATAGACGCTCCAAAGCCTAATCAAATGAACATCAAGTCTTTTTTACTTGGAAATGATTATGTTCAGTCTTCTCAGCATTTTTGGATTATTTTTAAGGATGTTTTTGGAGCTGACTGACTCCAAATCCACATTATGAAGAGGGAAAAGCTTTAAACTGTGAATGGATCCCATTGATGATCACTTTAAATCAGATTTTTGCATTTTACTGAGACCTTGTATTTTCTTTTCATTTTCTGAGATGTCTTCCAGAGTGTTGATCACTGAGCTTGATCATGGTGCTATTAGAAAACATGTGTGAAACTCATAACAGCTTGACGTCCGAGTAGTCGTGGCCGAGTGGTTAAGGCGATGGACTAGAAATCCATTGGGGTCTCCCCGCGCAGGGTCAAATCCTGCCGACTACGTCTATGTTTCAATAACTTTTTGACCTTTTATCTTTGTTGTTCAATTTGCATGTTTACTAGTCTATTCCCCATGACAGTGATCTGTGATGGAGCGAGTTTCTAGGACCAAACTGACTTTATCTTTGACTGTTCTTTAGATAATCTATTCTGGAGCAACATTACATGTGCGACTTGCCGCTAATCAAAAGAAGCACCGTGGGTGCCATCAGGTAAGAGGTTTTTCTCTTCATCTTGTCCAGCAGCCACAGACCGCTGTCCTGGCTAATGGACTGGGACATGCACTTTGATTTGCACAAACCTTAAATTATCTCTCAAATGAAGCCTTTTACCATGCAATGCTAATCTTTATCAACTACTGGATGAACAGTTTTCTAACAGTATAAGTTTTGCAATTTATTTTTTTCACACTTTTTCCAAGTAACAGATACAGCAATCTTTTTACTAGCCACTTTTCATCAACATTTCAAACTGTCCTAGCTGTGATATCGTGGAAATGTTGGTAAATTTGTGGAATGAAAGGTTATAAGATATCAATTTACCATTGTGTATGATTGCAGATTTGCACTGCAGCTTTGGAGCCTGTTTTCGCCATCGTTCACGATTTCATATGTTTTATTCAGCACAACAAGCCGCAGTGATGACTGTGTAATGGTGGGTTCCATGGTGTAATGGTTAGCACTCTGGACTTTGAATCCTGTGATCTGAGTTCAAATCTCAGTGGGGCATGGGCACACATTTCGATTTTTCCATCTGCACTCAGATCGACGGTCCCCAATGTTTATGATGAAACAAGCAATTTAAAATCCACATAATAAAATACAAAAAAAGAGTTCAAGGATTCATGAAATACCATGGTCAAAGCTGTTAATCAAGTAGGATTAGCAAAAATTAAACTTGTCTATGTCACTCATTGTCTATGTCATACCAAGCAATCTCATACTCTGTGACTTGAGTCAATATTCACATAACACTCTTTCCAAGTGGGTGAATCTGACAAGGATTTGAAGCCAAAATGGCTCCAGGAAGTGTTTTTGATTTTTCTCTAAGCCATCTTTTCTTGTGTTTTCCAGAATTTCCTAAAGTGCCTTATAAACATTTTTGGTGGTGTTTTTCTAAAAATTCTTTTCGGCGTCTTTTGAATGTGTTTTGTGGCATTTTTTGTAGCACACAAAAGTCAATCAGGACCCTTTATAGGGTCTTTCGAACCTTACCGTTGACTTTTATTAAAGGTATGGAGCTGTTCAAAGTGAAAAACAGCTGAAGATTGATATGGTAATTTCAGTTAACCGCTGGACATTTTTGGAAACTTGAGATGTTTAATAGACGCTCCAAAGCCTGATCAAATTAACATCAAGTCTTTTTTACTTGGAAATGATTATGTTCAGTCTTCTCAGCATTTTTGGATTATTTTTAAGGATGTTTTTGGAGATGACTGACTCCAAATCCACATTATGAAGAGGGAAAAGCTTTAAACTGCGAATGGTTCCAATTGATGATGACTTTAAATCAGATTTTTGCATTTTACTGAGACCTTGTATTTTCTTTTCATTTTCTGAGATGTCTTCCAGAGGGTTGATCACTGAGCGTGATCATGGTGCTATTAGAAAACATGTGTGAAGCTCATAACAGCTTGACGTCTGAGTAGTCGTGGCCGAGTGGTTAAGGCGATGGACTTGAAATCCATTGGGGTCTCACCGTGCAGGTTCAAATCCTGGCGACTACGTCTATGTTTCAATAACTTTTTTACCTTTTATCTTTGTTGTTCAATTTGCATGTTTACTAGTCTATTCCCCA
The DNA here is from genome assembly GCF_039654945.1 of Dendrobates tinctorius. Taxonomy (NCBI): domain Eukaryota; kingdom Metazoa; phylum Chordata; class Amphibia; order Anura; family Dendrobatidae; genus Dendrobates; species Dendrobates tinctorius. The sequence goes on from NW_027361716.1 coordinate 7,441,723, forward strand.
TGACAGTGATCTGTGATGGAGCGAGTTTCTAGGACCAAACTGACTTTATCTTTGACTGTTCTTTAGATAATCTATTCTGGAGCAACATTACATGTGCGACTTGCCGCTAATCAAAAGAAGCACCGTGGGTGCCATCAGGTAAGAGGTTATTCTCTTGATCTTGTCCAGCAGCCACAGACCGCTGTCCTGGCTAATGGACTGGGACATGCACTTTGATTTGCACAAACCTTAAATTATCTCTCAAATGAAGCCTTTTACCATGCAATGCTAATCTTTATCAACTACTGGATGAACAGTTTTCTAACAGTATAAGTTTTGCAATTTATTTTTTAAACACTTTTTCCAAGTAACAGATACAGCAATCTTTTTACTAGCCACTTTTCATCAACATTTCAAACTGTCCTAGCTGTGATATCGTGGAAATGTTGGTAAATTTGTGGAATGAAAGGTTATAAGATATCAATTTGCCATTGTGTATGATTGCAGATTTGCACTGCAGCTTTGGAGCCTGTTTTCGCCATCGTTCACGATTTCATATGCTTTATTCAGCACAACAAGCCGCAGTGATGACTGTGTAATGGTTGGTTCCATGGTGTAATGGTTAGCACTCTGGACTTTGAATCCTGTGATCTGAGTTCAAATCTCAGTGGGACATGGGCACACATTTCAATTTTTCCATCTGCACTCAGATCGACGGTCCCCAATGTTTATGATGAAACAAGCAATTTAAAATCCACATAATAAAAGACAACAAAAGAGTTCAAGGATTCATGGTCAAAGCTGTCAATATCAATCATTGTCTATTTCATACCAAGCAATCTCATACTCTGTGACTTGAGTCAATATTCACATAACACTCTTTCCAAGTGGGTGAATCTGACAAGGATTTGAAGCCAAAATGGCTTCAGGAAGTGTTTTTGATTTTTCTCTAAGCCATCTTTTCTTGTGTTTTCCAGAATTTCCTAAAGTGCCTTATAAACATTTTTGGTGGTGTTTTTCTAAAAACTCTTTTCGGCGTCTTTTGAATGTGTTTTGTGGCTTTTTTTGTAGCATACAAAAGTCAATCAGGACCCTTTCTAGGGTCTTTCGAACCTTACCGTTGACTTGTATTAAAGGTATGGAGCTGTTCAAAGTGAAAAACAGCTGAAGATTGATATGGTAATGTCAGTTAACCGCTGGACATTTTTGGAAACTTGAGATGTTTAATATACGCTCCAAAGCCTAATCAAATGAACATCAAGTCTTTTTTACTTGGAAATGATTATGTTCAGTCTTCTCAGCATTTTTGGATTATTTTTAAGGATGTTTTTGGAGCTGACTGACTCCAAATCCACATTATGAAGAGGGAAAAGCTTTAAACTGTGAATGGATCCCATTGATGATGACTTTAAATCAGATTTTTGCATTTTACTGAGACCTTGTATTTTCTTTTCATTTTCTGAGATGTCTTCCAGAGTGTTGATCACTGAGCTTGATCATGGTGCTATTAGAAAACATGTGTGAAACTCATAACAGCTTGACGTCCGAGTAGTCGTGGCCGAGTGGTTAAGGCGATGGACTAGAAATCCATTGGGGTCTCCCCGCGCAGGGTCAAATCCTGCCGACTACGTCTATGTTTCAATAACTTTTTGACCTTTTATCTTTGTTGTTCAATTTGCATGTTTACTAGTCTATTCCCCATGACAGTGATCTGTGATGGAGCGAGTTTCTAGGACCAAACTGACTTTATCTTTGACTGTTCTTTAGATAATCTATTCTGGAGCAACATTACATGTGCGACTTGCCGCTAATCAAAAGAAGCACCGTGGGTGCCATCAGGTAAGAGGTTTTTCTCTTCATCTTGTCCAGCAGCCACAGACCGCTGTCCTGGCTAATGGACTGGGACATGCACTTTGATTTGCACAAACCTTAAATTATCTCTCAAATGAAGCCTTTTACCATGCAATGCTAATCTTTATCAACTACTGGATGAACAGTTTTCTAACAGTATAAGTTTTGCAATTTATTTTTTTCACACTTTTTCCAAGTAACAGATACAGCAATCTTTTTACTAGCCACTTTTCATCAACATTTCAAACTGTCCTAGCTGTGATATCGTGGAAATGTTGGTAAATTTGTGGAATGAAAGGTTATAAGATATCAATTTACCATTGTGTATGATTGCAGATTTGCACTGCAGCTTTGGAGCCTGTTTTCGCCATCGTTCACGATTTCATATGCTTTATTCAGCACAACAAGCCGCAGCCATGACTGTGTAATGGTTGGTTCCATGGTGTAATGGTTAGCACTCTGGACTTTGAATCCTGTGATCTGAGTTCAAATGTCAGTGGGACATGGGCACACATTTCGATTTTTCCATCTGCACTCAGATCGACGGTCCCCAATGTTTATGATGAAACAAGCAATTTAAAATCCACATAATAAAATACAAAAAAAGAGTTCAAGGATTCATGGAATACCATGGTCAAAGCTGTTAATCAAGTAGGATTAGCAAAAATTAAAATTGTCTATGTCATACCAAGCAATCTCATACTCTGTGACTTGAGTCAATATTCACATAACACTCTTTCCAAGTGGGTGAATCTGACAAGGATTTGAAGCCAAAATGGCTTCAGGAAGTGTTTTTGATTTTTCTCTAAGCCATCTTTTCTTGTGTTTTCCAGAATTTCCTAAAGTGCCTTATAAACATTTTTGGTGGTGTTTTTCTAAAAATTCTTTTCGGCGTCTTTTGAATGTGTTTTGTGGCATTTTTTGTAGCACACAAAAGTCAATCAGGACCCTTTATAGGGTCTTTCGAACCTTACCGTTGACTTGTATTAAAGGTATGGAGCTGTTCAAAGTAAAAAACAGCTGAAGATTGATATGGTAATTTCAGTTAACCGCTGGACATTTTTGGAAACTTGAGATGTTTAATAGACGCTCCAAAGCCTGATCAAATTAACATCAAGTCTTTTTTACTTGGAAATGATTATGTTCAGTCTTCTCAGCATTTTTGGATTATTTTTAAGGATGTTTTTGGAGATGACTGACTCCAAATCCACATTATGAAGAGGGAAAAGCTTTAAACTCTGAATGGTTCCCATTGATGATGACTTTAAATCAGATTTTTGCATTTTACTGAGACCTTGTATTTTCTTTTCATTTTCTGAGATGTCTTCCAGAGTGTTGATCACTGAGATTGATCATGGTGCTATTAGAAAACATGTGTGAAACTCATAACAGCTTGACGTCCGAGTAGTCGTGGCCGAGTGGTTAAGGCGATGGACTAGAAATCCATTGGGGTCTCCCCGCGCATGTTCAAATCCTGCCGACTACGTCTATGTTTCAATATCTTTTTGACCTTTTATCTTTGTTGTTCAATTTGCATGTTTACTAGTCTATTCCCCATGACAGTGATCTGTGATGGAGCGAGTTTCTAGGACCAAACTGACTTTATCTTTGACTGTTCTTTAGATAATCTATTCTGGAGCAACATTACATGTGCGACTTGCCGCTAATCAAAAGAAGCACCGTGGGTGCCATCAGGTAAGAGGTTTTTCTCTTCATCTTGTCCAGCAGCCACAGACCGCTGTCCTGGCTAATGGACTGGGACATGCACTTTGATTTGCACAAACCTTAAATTATCTCTCAGATGAAGCCTTTTACCATGCAATGCTAATCTTTATCAACTACTGGATGAACAGTTTTCTAACAGTATAAGTTTTGCAATTTATTTTTTTCACACTTTTTCCAAGTAACAGATACAGCAATCTTTTTACTAGCCACTTTTCATCAACATTTCAAACTGTCCTAGCTGTGATATCGTGGAAATGTTGGTAAATTTGTGGAATGAAAGGTTATAAGATATCAATTTACCATTGTGTATGATTGCAGATTTGCACTGCAGCTTTGGAGCCTGTTTTCGCCATCGTTCACGCTTTCATATGCTTTATTCAGCACAACAAGCCGCAGCCATGACTGTGTAATGGTTGGTTCCATGGTGTAATGGTTAGCACTCTGGACTTTGAATCCTGTGATCTGAGTTCAAATCTCACTGGAACCTGGGCACACATTTCGATTTTCCCATCTGCACTCAGATCGACGATGCCCAATGTTTATGATGAAACAAGCAATTTAAAATCCACATAATAAAAGACAAAAAAAGAGTTCAAGGATTCATGGAATACCATGGTCAAAGCTGTCAATCAAGTAGGATTAGCAAAAATTAAAATTGTCTATGTCACTCATTGTCTATGTAATACCAAGCAATCTCATACTCTGTGACTTGAGTCAATATTCACATAACACTCTTTCCAAGTGGGTGAATCTGACAAGGATTTGAAGCCAAAATGGCTTCAGGAAGTGTTTTTGATTTTTCTACAGGAAAGATGTATATCTTTGTACCGTGTTAGCCAGTGGATAGAAAAATATTCAGGATTGAGAGTCCTCAGTAGTTGATACCTTTTAATGGCTAACTGAAAAGATGGTAACACATTGCATTAAGCCATCATTATTAACACCATCATTAAGCTAAAAAACAATGAAATAGAGACATCCCTGTATCAGAAGCCAATCGACCGTCCAACATACCTTAAATGGGACAGTTTCCATCCAAAACACATAAAGAACTCTATTATCTATAGCCAAGCCATCAGATACAATCGTATATGTTCCAACCCCATGGATAGAGACAAACACCTTGGTCGCCTCAAAAAGACCTTTTTGAATCAGGGTTACCATCCAAGAACAATTGAAAACCAAATTACAAGAGCCACCAGATTGTCAAGGAATCACCTGCTACATTACAAAGCTAAAGAAGAAAATAACCGAGTGCCTCTAGTAGTCACCTACAACCCAAATCTGGAGGTGCTAAGGGGAGCTGCACGGAAATTACAACCTTTACTACAAAAAGATGCCCGATTAAAATCCATTTTTCCAGACCCCCCACTTCTGTGTTTTAGGCAGCCCCCAAATTTAAGAAGCATCATTGTCAGAAGCTCCCTGTCCTCTCCAACAGCTGGAGGAACCTTTCCTTGCAACCAGAAAAAATGTAAAACCTGTCCATTTATAATGACCACGGACAAGATAAAGATCCCCAATTCACATCAGGACTACAAGATCCCAGGTACTTTCACCTGCATTACATCTAATGTGGTGTACTTAATTATTTGTACTAAATGTCCAACTGGGGGTCTGTATGTGGGGGAGACAGGGCAAAAGCTTAGAACAAGGATGAATGCTCATCGTCACACAATAAGAGAAAAAAGAATGGATCTACCTGTGGCAAAACATTTCTGTATCCCTGAGCACAGCAGCATGGATATGAAATTACTGGTATTGAAAGGTAACTTCACATCTCAGAGAGAGAGACGAGTTTGGGAGTACAAATTTATGACGAACTTTGACACTCTCAGTGCTGGAATGAATGTGTCGCATGGATTTATGTCTTTTTACATCAATTAAGGAATTTCCTTTTAAAACCTTGCGGGGCAACACAGAACTAGACCCCAATCAGAGGACCATAAAACATCCAGACTCCTTATCTATGAACTGGTCCAATGTTTATATTTATGTTTCTCCCTCTCCCATATTGATAGTTCTGCTTCACGTCACTTGTCTTATCTATTGCATTTTTTCTAGGCTGTATTGTGCATAAATATGTGACTTCAGATTTTGTATTAGTCTAGCCTGATGAAGAGACCTGAGTAGTCTCGAAAGCTTGCAATGTGTTACCATCTTTTCAGTTAGCCATTAAAAGGTATCAACTACTGAGGACTCTCAATCCTGAATATTTTGATTTTTCTCTAAGCCATCTTTTCTTGTGTTTTCCAGAATTTCCTAAAGTGCCTTATAAACATTTTTGGTGGTGTTTTTCTAAAAATTATTTTCGGCGTCTTTTGAATGTGTTTTGTGGCTTCTTTTGTAGCACACAAAAGTCAATCAGGACCCTTTATAGGGTCTTTCGAACCTTACCGTTGACTTGTATTATAGGTATGGAGCTGTTCAAAGTGAAAAACATCTGAAGATTGATATGGTAATTTCAGTTAACCGCTGGACATTTTTGGAAACTTGAGATGGTTAATAGACGCTCCAAAGCCTGATCAAATGAACATCAAGTCTTTTTTACTTGGAAATGATTATGTTCAGTCTTCTCAGCATTTTCGGATTATTTTTAAGGATGTTTTTGGAGCTGACTGACTCCAAATCCACATTATGAAGAGGGAAAAGCTTTAAACTGTGAATGGTTCCCATGGATGATGACTTTAAATCAGATTTTTGCATTTTACTGAGACCTTGTATTTTCTTTTCATTTTCTGAGATGTCTTCCAGAGGGTTGATCACTGAGCTTGATCATGGTGCTATTAGAAAACATGTGTGAAACTCATAACAGCTTGACGTCAGAGTAGTCGTGGCCGAGTGGTTAAGGCGATGGACTAGAAATCCATTTGGGTCTCCCCGCACAGGTTCAAATCCTGCCGACTACGTCTATGTTTCAATAACTTTTTGACCTTTTATCTTTGTTGTTCAATTTGCATGTTTACTAGTCTATTCCCCATGACAGTGATCTGTGATGGAGCGAGTTTCTAGGACCAAACTGACTTTATATTTGACTGTTCCTTAGATAATCTATTCTGGAGCAACATTACATGTGCGACTTGAAGCTAATCAAAAGAAGCACCGTGGGTGCCATCAGGTAAGAGGTTTTTCTCTTGATCTTGTCCAGCAGCCACAGACCGCTGTCCTGGCTAATGGACTGGGACATGCACTTTGATTTGCACAAACCTTAAATTATCTCTCAGATGAAGCCTTTTACCATGCAATGCTAATCTTTATCGACTACTGGATGAACAGTTTTCTAACAGTATAAGTTTTGCAATTTATTTTTTTCACACTTTTTCCAAGTTACAGATACAGCAATCTTTTTACTAGCCACTTTTCATCAACATTTCAAACTGCGCTAGCTGTGATATCGTGGAAATGTTGGTAAATTTGTGGAATGAAAGGTTATAAGATATCAATTTACCATTGTGTATGATTGCAGATTTGCACTGCAGCTTTGGAGCCTGTTTTCGCCATCGTTCACGATTTCATATGCTTTATTAAGAAAAACAAGCCGCAGCCATGATTGCGTCATGGTTGGTTCCATGGTGTAATGGTTAGCACTCTGGACTTTGAATCCAGTGATCTGAGTTCAAATCTCAGTAGAACCTGGGCACACATTTCGATTTTTCCATCTGCACTCAGATCGACGATGCCCAATGTTTATGATGAAACAAGCAATTTAAAATTCACATAATAAAAGACAAAAAAAGAGTTCAAGGATTCATGGTCAAAGCTGTCAATATCATTCATTGTCTATGTCATACCAAGCAATCTCATACTCTGTGACTTGAGTCAATATTCACATAACACTCTTTCCAAGTGGGTGAATCTGACAAGGATTTGAAGCCAAAATGGCTTCAGGAAGTGTTTTTGATTTTTCTCTAAGCCATCTTTTCTTGTGTTTTTCAGAATTTCCTAAAGTGCCTTATAAACATTTTTGGTGGTGTTTTTCTAAAAATTCTTTTTGGCGTCTTTTGAATGTGTTTTGTGGCTTCTTTTGTAGCACACAAAAGTCAATCAGGACCCTTTATAGGGTCTTTCGAACCTTACCGTTGACTTGTATTATAGGTATGGAGCTGTTCAAAGTGAAAAACAGCTGAAGATTGATATGGTAATTTCAGTTAACCGCTGGACATTTTTGGAAACTTGAGATGGTTAATAGATGCTCCAAAGCCTGATCAAATGAACATCAAGTCTTTTTTACTTGGAAATGATTATGTTCAGTCTTCTCAGCATTTTCGGATTATTTTTAAGGATGTTTTTGGAGCTGACTGACTCCAAATCCACATTATGAAGAGGGAAAAGCTTTAAACTGTGAATGGTTCCCACTGATGATGACTTTAAATCAGATTTTTGCATTTTACTGAGACCTTGTATTTTCTTTTCATTTTCTGAGATGTCTTCCAGAGGGTTGATCACTGATCTTGATCATGGTGCTATTAGAAAACGTGTGTGAAACTCATAACAACTTGACGTCCGAGTAGTCGTGGCCGAGTGGTTAAGGTGATGGGCTAGAAATCCATTGGGGTCTCCCAGCGCATGTACAAATCCTGCCGACTACGTCTGTTTTAATATCTTTTTGACCTTTTATCTTTGTTGTTCAATTTGCATGTTTACTAGTCTATTCCCCATGACAGTGATCTGTGATGGAGCGAGTTTCCAGGACCAAACTGATTTTATCTTTGACTGTTCTTTAGATAATCTATTCTGGAGCAACATTACATGTGCGACTTGCCGCTAAGCAAAAGAAGCACCGTGGGTGCCATCAGGTAAGAGGTTTTTCTCTTGATCCTGTCCAGCAGCCACAGACCGCTGTCCTGGCTAATGGACTGGGACATGCACTTTGATTTGTACAAACCTTAAATTATCTCTCAGATGAAGCCTTTTACCATGCAATGCTAATCTTTATCGACTACTGGATGAACAGTTTTCTAACAGTATAAGTTTTGCAATTTATGTTTTTCACACTTTTTCCAAGTAACAGATACAGCAATCTTTTTACTAGCCACTTTTCATCAACATTTCAAACTGCGCTAACTGTGATATCGTGGAAATGTTGGTAAATTTGTGGAATGAAAGGTTATAAGATATCAATTTATCATTGTGTATGATCGCAGATTTGCACTGCAGCTTTGGAGCCTGTTTTCGCCATCGTTCACGATTTCATATGCTTTATTCAGCACAACAAGCCGCAGCCATGACTGAGTCATGGTTGGTTCCATGGTGTAATGGTTAGCACTCTGGTCTTTGAATCCAGTGATCTGAGTTCAAATCTCAGTGGAACCTGGGCACACATTTCAATTTTTCCATGTGCACTCAGATCGACGATGCCCAATGTTTATGATGAAACAAGCAATTTAAAATCCACATAAAAAAGACAAAAAAAGAGTTCAAGGATTCATGGAATACCATTATCAAAGCTGTCAATCAAGTAGGATTAGCAAAAATTAAAATTGTCTATATCACTCATTGTCTATGTCATACCAAGCAATCTCATACTCTGTGACTTGAGTCAATATTCACATAACACTCTTTCCAAGTGGGTGAATCTGACAAGGATTTGAAGCCAAAATGGCTTCAGGAAGTGTTTTTGATTTTTCTCTAAGCCATCTTTTCTTGTGTTTTCCAGAATTTCCTAAAGTGCCTTATAAACATTTTTGGTGGTGTTTTTCTAAATATTCTTTTCGGCGTCTTTTGAATGTGTTTTGTGGCTTTTTTTGTAGCACACAAAAGTCAATCAGGACCCTTTATAGGGTCTTTCGAACCTTACCGTTGACTTGTAGTATAGGTATGGAGCTGTTCAAAGTGAAAAACAGCTGAAGATTGATATGGTAATTTCAGTTAACCGCTGGACATTTTTGGAAACTTGAGATGGTTAATAGACGCTCCAAAGCCTGATCAAATGAACATCAAGTCTTTTTTACTTGGAAATGATTATGTTCAGTCTTCTCAGCATTTTCGTATTATTTTTAAGGATGTTTTTGGAGCTGACTGACTCCAAATCCACATTATGAAGAGGGAAAAGCATTAAACTGTGAATGGTTCCCATTGATGATGACTTTAAATCAGATTTTTGCATTTTACTGACACCTTGTATTTTCTTTTCTTTTTCTGAGATGTCTTCCAGAGGGTTGATCACTGAGCTTGATCATGGTGCTATTAGAAAACGTGTGTGAAACTCATAACAACTTGACGTCTGAGTAGTCGTGGCCGAGTGGTTAAGGCGATTGGCTAGAAATCCATTGGGGTTTCCCCGCGCAGGTGCAAATCCTGCCGACTACGTCTATGTTTAAAATAACTTTTTGACCTTTTATCTTTGTTGTTCAATTTGCATGTTTACTAGTCTATTCCCCATGACAGTGATCTGTGATGGAGCGAGTTTCTAGGACCAAACTGACTTTATATTTGACTGTTCCTTAGATAATCTATTCTGGAGCAACATTACATGTGCGACTTGCCGCTAATCAAAAGAAGCATCGTGGGTGCCATCAGGTAAGAGGTTTTTCTCTTGATCTTGTCCAGCAGCCACAGACCGCTGTCCTGGCTAATGGACTGGGACATGCACTTTGATTTGCACAAACCTTAAATTATCTCTCAGATGAAGCCTTTTACCATGCAATGCTAATCTTTATCGACTACTGGATGAACAGTTTTCTAACAGTATAAGTTTTGCAATTTATTTTTTTCACACTTTTTCCAAGTAACAGATACAGCAATCTTTTTACTAGCCACTTTTCATCAACATTTCAAACTGCGCTAGCTGTGATATCGTGGAAATGTTGGTAAATTTGTGGAATGAAAGGTTATAAGATATCAATTTACCATTGTGTATGATTGCAGATTTGCACTGCAGCTTTGGAGCCTGTTTTCGCCATCGTTCACGATTTCATATGCTTTATTAAGCAAAACAAGCCGCAGCCATGATTGCGTCATGGTTGGTTCCATGGTGTAATGGTTAGCACTCTGGACTTTGAATCCAGTGATCTGAGTTCAAATCTCAGTAGAACCTGGGCACACATTTCGATTTTTCCATCTGCACTCAGATCGACGATGCCAAATGTTTATGATGAAACAAGCAATTTAAAATCCACATAATAAAAGACAAAAAAAGAGTTCAAGGATTCATGGTCAAAGCTGTCAATATCACTCATTGTCTATGTCATACCAAGCAATCTCATACTCTGAGACTTGAGTCA
>NW_027361716.1:7467500-7487500 GCF_039654945.1 Dendrobates tinctorius
CAGCTTTGGAGCCTGTTTTCGCCATCGTTCACGATTTCATATGCTTTATTCAGCACAACAAGCCGCAGCCATGACTGTGTAATGGTTGGTTCCATGGTGTAATGGTTAGCACGCTGGACTTTGAATCCTGTGATCTGAGTTCAAATCTCAGTGGAACCTGGGCACACATTTCGATTTTTCCATCTGCACTCAGATCGACGATGCCAAATGTTTATGATGAAACAAGCAATTTAAAATCCACATAATAAAAGACAAAAAAAGAGTTCATGGAATACCATGGTCAAAGCTGTCAATCAAGTAAGATTAGCAAAAATTAAAATTGTCTATGTCACTCATTGTCTATGTCATACCAAGCAATCTCATACTCTGTGACTTGAGTCAATATTCACATAACACTCTTTCCAAGTGGGTGAATCTGACAAGGATTTGAAGCCAAAATGGCTTCAGGAAGTGTTATTGATTTTTCTCTAAGCCATCTTTTCTTGTGTTTTCCAGAATTTCCTAAAGTGCCTTATAAACATTTTTGGTGGTGTTTTTCTAAAAATTCTTTTCGGCGTCTTTTGAATGTGTTTTGTGGCTTTTTTTGTAGCACACAAAAGTCAATCAGGACCCTTTATAGGGTCTTTCGAACCTTACCGTTGACTTGTATTATAGATATGGAGCTGTTCAAAGTGAAAAACAGCTGAAGATTGATATGGTAATTTCAGTTAACCGCTGGACATTTTTGGAAACTTGAGATGGTTAATAGACGCTCCAAAACCTGATCAAATGAATATCAAGTCTTTTTTACTTGGAAATGATTATGTTCAGTCTTCTCAGCATTTTCGGATTATTTTTAAGGATGTTTTTGGAGATGACTGACTCCAAATCCACATTATGAAGAGGGAAAAGCTTTAAACTGTGAATGGTTCCCATGGATGATGACTTTAAATCAGATTTTTGCATTTTACTGAGACCTTGTATTTTCTTTTCATTTTCTGAGATGTCTTCCAGAGGGTTGATCACTGAGCTTGATCATGGTGCTATTAGAAAACATGTGTGAAACTCATAACAGCTTGACGTCTGAGTAGTCGTGGCCGAGTGGTTATGGCGATGGACTAGAAATCCATTGGGGTCTCCCCGCACAGGTTCAAATCCTGCCGACTACGTCTATGTTTCAATAACTTTTTGACCTTTTATCTTTGTTGTTCAATTTGCATGTTTACTAGTCTATTCCCCATGACAGTGATCTGTGATGGAGCGAGTTTCTAGGACCAAACTGACTTTATCTTTGACTGTTCTTTAGATAATCTATTCTGGAGCAACATTACATGTACGACTTGCCGCTAATCAAAAGAAGCACCGTGGGTGCCATCAGGTAAGAGGTTTTTCTCTTCATCTTGTCCAGCAGCCACAGACCGCTGTCCTGGCTAATGGACTGGGACATGCACTTTGATTTGCACAAACCTTAAATTATCTCTCAGATGAAGCCTTTTACCATGCAATGCTAATCTTTATCAACTACTGGATGAACAGTTTTCTAACAGTATAAGTTTTGCAATTTATTTTTTTCACACTTTTTCCAAGTAACAGATACAGCAATCTTTTTACTAGCCACTTTTCATCAACATTTCAAACTGTCCTAGCTGTGATATCGTGGAAATGTTGGTAAATTTGTGGAATGAAAGGTTATAAGATATCAATTTACCATTGTGTATGATTGCAGATTTGCACTGCAGCTTTGGAGCCTGTTTTCGCCATCGTTCACGATTTCATATGCTTTATTCAGCACAACAAGCCGCAGCCAGGACTGTGTAATGGTTGGTTCCATGGTGTAATGGTTAGCACTCTGGACTTTGAAGCCTGTGATCTGAGTTCAAATCTCAATGGGACATGGGCACACATTTCGATTTTTCCATCTGCACTCAGATCGACGATCCCCAATGTTTATGATGAAACAAGCAATTTAAAATCCACATAATAAAAGACAAAAAAAGAGTTCAAGGATTCATGGAATACCATGGTCAAAGCTGTTAATCAAGTAGGATTAGCAAAAATTAAAATTGTCTATGTCACTTATTGTCTATGTCATACCAAGCAATCTCATACTCTGTGACTTGAGTCAATATTCACATAACACTCTTTCCAAGTGGGTGAATCTGACAAGGATTTGAAGCCAAAATGGCTTCAGGAAGTGTTTTTGATTTTTCTCTAAGCCATCTTTTCTTGTGTTTTCCAGAATTTCCTAAAGTGCCTTATAAACATTTTTGGTGGTGTTTTTCTAAAAATTCTTTTCGGCGTCTTTTGAATGTGTTTTCTGGCTTTTTTTGTAGCACACAAAAGTCAATCAGGACTCTTTATAGGGTCTTTCGAACCTTACCGTTGACTTGTATTATAGGTATGGAGCTGTTCAAAGTGAAAAACAGCTGAAGATTGATATGGTAATTTCAGTTAACCGCTGGACATTTTTGGAAACTTGAGATGTTTAATAGACGCTCCAAAGCCTGATCAAATGAACATCAAGTCTTTTTTACTTGGAAATGATTATGTTCAGTCTTCTCAGCATTTTTGGATTATTTTTAAGGATGTTTTTGGAGCTGACTGACTCCAAATCCACATTATGAAGAGGGAAAAGCTTTAAACTGTGAATGGTTCCCATGGATGATGACTTTAAATCAGATTTTTGCATTTTACTGAGACCTTGTATTTTCTTTTCATTTTCTGAGATGTCTTCCAGAGTGTTGATCACTGAGCTTGATCATGGTGCTATTAGAAAACATGTGTGAAACTCATAACAGCTTGACGTCCGAGTAGTCGTGGCCGAGTGGTTAAGGCGATCGACTAGAAATCCATTGGGGTCTCCCTGCGCAGGTTCAAATACTGCCGACAACGTCTATGTTTCAATAACTTTTTGACCTTTTATCTTTGTTGTTCAATTTGCATGTTTACTAGTCTATTCCCCATGACAGTGATCTGTGATGGAGCGAGTTTCTAGGACCAAACTGACTTTATCTTTGACTGTTCTTTAGATAATCTATTCTGGAGCAACATTACATGTACGACTTGCCGCTAATCAAAAGAAGCACCGTGGGTGCCATCAGGTAAGAGGTTTTTCTCTTCATCTTGTCCAGCAGCCACAGACCACTGTCCTGGCTAATGGACTGGGACATGCACTTTGATTTGCACAAACCTTAAATTATCTCTCAAATGAAGCCTTTTACCATCCAATGCTCATCTTTATCAACTACTGGATGAACAGTTTTCTAACAGTATAAGTTTTGCAATTTATTTTTTTCACACTTTTTCCAAGTAACAGATACAGCAATTTTTTTACTAGCCACTTTTCATCAACATTTCAAACTGTCCTAGCTGTGATATCGTGGAAATGTTGGTAAATTTGTGGAATGAAAGGTTATAAGATATCAATTTACCATTGTGTATGATTGCAGATTTGCACTGCAGCTTTGGAGCCTGTTTTCGCCATCGTTCACGATTTCGTATGCTTTATTCAGCACAACAAGCCGCAGTGATGACTGTGTAATGGTTGGTTCCATGGTGTAATGGTTAGCACTCTGGACTTTGAATCCTGTGATCTGAGTTCAAATCTCAGTGTGACATGGGCACACATTTCGATTTTTCCATCTGCACTCAGATCGACGATCCCCAATGTTTATGATGAAACAAGCAATTTAAAATCCACATAATAAAAGACAAAAAAAGAGTTCAAGGATTCATGGAATACCATGGTCAAAGCTGTTAATCAAGTAGGATTAGCAAAAAGTAAAATTGTCTATGTCACTCATTGTCTATGTCATACCAAGCAATCTCATACTCTGTGACTTGAGTCAATATTCACATAACACTCTTTCCAAGTGGGTGAATCTGACAAGGATTTGAAGCCAAAATGGCTTCAGGAAGTGTTTTTGATTTTTCTCTAAGCCATCTTTTCTTGTGTTTTCCAGAATTTCCTAAAGTGCCTTATAAACATTTTTGGTGGTGTTTTTCTAAAAATTCTTTTCGGCGTCTTTTGAATGTGTTTTGTGGCATTTTTTGTAGCACACAAAAGTCAATCAGGACCCTTTATAGGGTCTTTCGAACCTTACCGCTGACTTGTATTAAAGGTATGGAGCTGTTCAAAGTGAAAAACAGCTGAAGATTGATATGGTAATTTCAGTTAACCGCTGGACATTTTTGGAAACTTGAGATGTTTAATAGACGTTCCAAAGCCTGATCAAATGAACATCAAGTCTTTTTTACTTGGAAATGATTATGTTCAGTCTTCTCAGCATTTTTGGATTATTTTTAAGGATGTTTTTGGAGATGACTGACTCCAAATCCACATTATGAAGAGGGAAAAGCTTTAAACTGTGAATGGTTCCCATTGATGATGACTTTAAATCAGATTTTTGCATTTTACTGAGACCTTGTATTTTCTTTTCATTTTCTGAGATGTCTTCCAGAGTGTTGATCACTGAGCTTGATCATGGTGCTATTAGAAAACATGTGTGAAACTCATAACAGCTTTACGTCCGAGTAGTCGTGGCCGGGTGGTTAAGGCGATGGACTAGAAATCCATTGGGGTCTCCCCGCGCAGGTTCAAATCCTGCCGTCTATGTTTCAATAACTTTTTGACCTTTTATCTTTGTTGTTCAATTTGCATGTTTACTAGTCTATTCCCCATGACAGTGATCTGTGATGGAGCGAGTTTCTAGGACCAAACTGACTTTATCTTTGACTGTTCTTTAGATAATCTATTCTGGAGCAACATTACATGTGCGACTTGCCGCTAATCAAAAGAAGCACCGTGGGTGCCATCAGGTAAGAGGTTTTTCTCTTGATCTTGTCCAGCAGCCACAGACCGCTGTCCTGGCTAATGGACTGGGACATGCACTTTGATTTGCACAAACCTTAAATTATCTCTCAGATGAAGCCTTTTACCATGCAATGCTAATCTTTATCAACTACTGGATAAACAGTTTTCTAACAGTATAAGTTTTGCAATTTATTTTTTTCACACTTTTTCCAAGTAACAGATACAGCAATCTTTTTACTAGCCACTTTTCATCAACATTTCAAACTTTCCTAGCTGTGATATCGTGGAAATGTTGGTAAATTTGTGGAATAAAAGGTTATAAGATATCAATTTACCATTGTGTATGATTGCAGATTTGCACTGCAGCTTTGGAGCCTGTTTTCGCCATCGTTCACGATTTCATATGCTTTATTCAGCACAACAAGCCGCAGCCATGACTGTGTAATGGTTGGTTCCATGGTGTAATGGTTAGCACTCTGGATTTTGAATCCTGTTATCTGAATTCAAATCGCTGTGGAACCTGGGCACACATTTCAATTTTTCCATCTGCACTCACATCGACGATGCCCAATGTTTATGATGAAACAAGCAATTTAAAATCCACATAGTAAAAGACAAAAAAAGAGTTCAAGGATTCATGGAATACCATGGTCAAAGCTGTCAATCAAGTAGGATTAGCAAAAATTAAAATTGTCTATGTCACTCATTGTCTATGTCATACCAAGCAATCTCATACTCTGTGACTTGAGTCAATATTCACATAACACTCTTTCCAAGTGGGTGAATCTGACAAGGTTTTGAAGCCAAAATGTCTTCAGGAAGTGTTTTTGATTTTTCTCTAAGCCATCTTTTCTTGTGTTTTCCAGAATTTCCTAAAGTGCCTTATAAACATTTTTGGTGGTGTTTTTCTAAAAATTCTTTTCGGCGTCTTTTGAATGTGTTTTGTGGCTTTTTTTGTAGCACACAAAAGTCAATCAGGACCCTTTATAGGGTCTTTCGAACCTTACCGTTGACTTGTATTATAGGTATGGAGCTGTTCAAAGTGAAAAACAGTTGAAGATTGATATGGTAATTTCAGTTAACCGCTGGACATTTTTGGAAACTTGAGATGGTTAATAGACGCTCCAAAGCCTGATCAAATGAACATCAAGTCTTTTTTACTTGGAAATGATTATGTTCAGTCTTCTCAGCATTTTTGGATTATTTTTAAGGATGTTTTTGGAGCTGACTGACTCCAAATCCACATTATGAAGAGGGAAAAGCTTTAAACTGTGATGATGACTTTAAATCAGATTTTTGCATTTTACTGAGACCTTGTATTTTCTTTTCATTTTCTGAGATGTCTTCCAGAGGGTTGATCACTGAGCTTGATCATGGTGCTATTAGAAAACATGTGTGAAACTCATAACAGCTTGACGTCCGAGTAGTCGTGGCCGAGTGGTTAAGGCGATGGGGTAGAAAACCATTGGGGTCTCCCCGTGCAGGTTCAAATCCTGCCGACTACGTCTATGTTTCAAAAACTTTTTGACCTTTTATCTTTGTTGTTCAATTTGCATGTTTACTAGTCTATTCCCCATGACAGTGATCTGTGATGGAGCGAGTTTCTAGGACCAAACTGACTTTATCTTTGACTGTTCTTTAGATAATCTATTCTGGAGCAACATTACATGTGCGACTTGCCGCTAATCAAAAGAAGCACCGTGGGTGCCATCAGGTAAGAGGTTTTTCTCTTGATCTTGTCCAGCAGCCACAGACCGCTGTCCTGGCTAATGGACTGGGACATGCACTTTGATTTGCACAAACCTTAAATTATCTCTCAGATGAAGCCTTTTACCATGCAATGCTAATCTTTATCAACTACTGGATGAACAGTTTTCTAACAGTATAAGTTTTGCAATTTATTTTTTTCACACTTTTTCCAAGTAACAGATACAGCAATCTTTTTAATAGCCACTTTTCATCAACATTTCAAACTGTCCTAGCTGTGATATCGTGGAAATGTTGGTAAATTTGTGGAATGAAATGTTATAAGATATCAATTTACCATTGTGTATGATTGCAGATTTGCACTGCAGCTTTGGAGCCTGTTTTCGCCATCGTTCACGATTTCATATGCTTTATTTAGCACAACAAGCCGCAGCCATGACTGTGTAATGGTTGGTTCCATGGTGTAATGGTTAGCACTCTGGACTTTGAATCCTGTTATCTTAATTCAAATCTCAGTGGAACCTGGGCACACATTTCAATTTTTCCATCTGCACTCAGATCGACGATGCCCAATGTTTATGATGAAACAAGCAATTTAAAATCCACATAATAAAAGACAAAAAAAGAGTTCAAGGATTCATGGAATACCATGGTCAAAGCTGTCAATCAAGTAGGATTAGCAAAAATTAAAATTGTCTATGTCACTCATTGTCTATGTCATACCAAGCAATCTCATACTCTGTGACTTGAGTCAATATTCACATAACACTCTTTCCAAGTGGGTGAATCTGACAAGGTTTTGAAGCCAAAATGTCTTCAGGAAGTGTTTTTGATTTTTCTCTAAGCCATCTTTTCTTGTGTTTTCCAGAATTTCCTAAAGTGCCTTATAAACATTTTTGGTGGTGTTTTTCTAAAAATTCTTTTCGGCGTCTTTTGAATGTGTTTTGTGGCTTTTTTTGTAGCACACAAAAGTCAATCAGGACCCTTTATAGGGTCTTTCGAACCTTACCGTTGACTTGTATTATAGGTATGGAGCTGTTCAAAGTGAAAAACAGCTCAAGATTGATATGGTAATTTCAGTTAACCGCTGGACATTTTTGGAAACTTGAGATGGTTAATAGATGCTCCAAAGCCTGATCAAATAAACATCAAGTCTTTTTTACTTGGAAATGATTATGTTCAGTCTTCTCAGCATTTTTGGATTATTTTTAAGGATGTTTTTGGAGCTGACTGACTCCAAATCCACATTATGAAGAGGGAAAAGCTTTAAACTGTGAATGGTTCCCATTGATGATGACTTTAAATCAGATTTTTGCATTTTACTGAGACCTTGTATTTTCTTTTCATTTTCTGAGATGTCTTCCAGAGGGTTGATCACTGAGCTTGATCATGGTGCTATTAGAAAACATGTGTGAAACTCATAACAGCTTGACGTCCGAGTAGTCGTGGCCGAGTGGTAAAGGTGATGGACTAGAAATCCATTGGGGTCTCCCCGCGCAGGTTCAAATCCTGCCGACTACGTCTATGTTTCAAAAACTTTTTGACCTTTTATCTTTGTTGTTCAATTTGCATGTTTACTAGTCTATTCCCCATGACAGTGATCTGTGATGGAGCGAATTTCTAGGACCAAACTGACTTTATCTTTGACTGTTCTTTAGATAATCTATTCTGGAGCAACATTACATGTGCGACTTGCCGCTAATCAAAAGAAGCACCGTGGGTGCCATCAGGTAAGAGGTTTTTCTCTTGATCTTGTCCAGCAGCCACAGACCGCTGTCCTGGCTAATGGACTGGGACATGCACTTTGATTTGCACAAACCTTAAATTATCTCTCAGATGAAGCCTTTTACCATGCAATGCTAATCTTTATCAACTACTGGATGAACAGTTTTCTAACAGTATAAGTTTTGCAATTTATTTTTTTCACACTTTTTCCAAGTAACAGATACAGCAATCTTTTTAATAGCCACTTTTCATCAACATTTCAAACTGTCCTAGCTGTGATATCGTGGAAATGTTGGTAAATTTGTGGAATGAAATGTTATAAGATATCAATTTACCATTGTGTATGATTGCAGATTTGCACTGCAGCTTTGGAGCCTGTTTTCGCCATCGTTCACGATTTCATATGCTTTATTTAGCACAACAAGCCGCAGCCATGACTGTGTAATGGTTGGTTCCATGGTGTAATGGTTAGCACTCTGGACTTTGAATCCTGTTATCTTAATTCAAATCTCAGTGGAACCTGGGCACACATTTCAATTTTTCCATCTGCACTCAGATCGACGATGCCCAATGTTTATGATGAAACAAGCAATTTAAAATCCACATAATAAAAGACAAAAAAAGAGTTCAAGGATTCATGGAATACCATGGTCAAAGCTGTCAATCAAGTAGGATTAGCAAAAATTAAAATTGTCTATGTCACTCATTGTCTATGTCATACCAAGCAATCTCATACTCTGTGACTTGAGTCAATATTCACATAACACTCTTTCCAAGTGGGTGAATCTGACAAGGTTTTGAAGCCAAAATGTCTTCAGGAAGTGTTTTTGATTTTTCTCTAAGCCATCTTTTCTTGTGTTTTCCAGAATTTCCTAAAGTGCCTTATAAACATTTTTGGTGGTGTTTTTCTAAAAATTCTTTTCGGCGTCTTTTGAATGTGTTTTGTGGCTTTTTTTGTAGCACACAAAAGTCAATCAGGACCCTTTATAGGGTCTTTCGAACCTTACCGTTGACTTGTATTATAGGTATGGAGCTGTTCAAAGTGAAAAACAGCTCAAGATTGATATGGTAATTTCAGTTAACCGCTGGACATTTTTGGAAACTTGAGATGGTTAATAGATGCTCCAAAGCCTGATCAAATAAACATCAAGTCTTTTTTACTTGGAAATGATTATGTTCAGTCTTCTCAGCATTTTTGGATTATTTTTAAGGATGTTTTTGGAGCTGACTGACTCCAAATCCACATTATGAAGAGGGAAAAGCTTTAAACTGTGAATGGTTCCCATTGATGATGACTTTAAATCAGATTTTTGCATTTTACTGAGACCTTGTATTTTCTTTTCATTTTCTGAGATGTCTTCCAGAGGGTTGATCACTGAGCTTGATCATGGTGCTATTAGAAAACATGTGTGAAACTCATAACAGCTTGACGTCCGAGTAGTCGTGGCCGAGTGGTAAAGGTGATGGACTAGAAATCCATTGGGGTCTCCCCGCGCAGGTTCAAATCCTGCCGACTACGTCTATGTTTCAAAAACTTTTTGACCTTTTATCTTTGTTGTTCAATTTGCATGTTTACTAGTCTATTCCCCATGACAGTGATCTGTGATGGAGCGAATTTCTAGGACCAAACTGACTTTATCTTTGACTGTTCTTTAGATAATCTATTCTGGAGCAACATTACATGTGCGACTTGCCGCTAATCAAAAGAAGCACCGTGGGTGCCATCAGGTAAGAGGTTTTTCTCTTGATCTTGTCCAGCAGCCACAGACCGCTGTCCTGGCTAATGGACTGGGACATGCACTTTGATTTGCACAAACCTTAAATTATCTCTCAGATGAAGCCTTTTACCATGCAATACTAATCATTATCAAATACTGGATGAACAGTTTTCTAACAGTATAAGTTTTGCAATTTATTTTTTTCACACTTTTTCCAAGTAACAGATACAGCAATCTTTTTACTAGCCACTTTTCATCAACATTTCAAACTGTCCTAGCTGTGATATCGTGGAAATGTTGGTAAATTTGTGGAATGAAAGGTTATAAGATATCAATTTACCATTGTGTATGATTGCAGATTTGCACTGCAGCTTTGGAGCCTGTTTTCGCCATCGTTCACGATTTCATATGCTTTATTCAGCACAACAAGCCGCAGCCATGACTGTGTAATGGTTGGTTCCATGGTGTAATGGTTAGCACGCTGGACTTTGAATCATGTTATCTGACTTCCAATCTCAGTGGAACCTGGGCACACATTTCAATTTTTCCATCTGCACTCAGATCGACGATGCCCAATGTTTATGATGAAACAAGCAATTTAAAATACACATAATAAAAGACAAAAAAAGAGTTCAAGGATTCATGGAATACCATGGTCAAAGGTGTCAATCAAGTAGGATTAGCAAAAATTAAAATTGTCTATATCACTCATTGTCTATGTCATACCAAGCAATCTCATACTCTGTGACTTGAGTCAATATTCACATAACACTCTTTCCAAGTGGGTGAATCTGACAAGGATTTGAAGCCAAAATGGCTTCAGGAAGTGTTTTTGATTTTTCTCTAAGCCATCTTTTCTTGTGTTTTCCAGAATTTCCTAAAGTGCCTTATAAACATTTTTGGTGGTGTTTTTCTAAAAATTCTTTTCTGCATCTTTTGAATGTGTTTTGTGGCTTTTTTTGTAGCACAGAAAAGTCAATCAGGACCCTTTATAGGGTCTTTCGAACCTTACCATTGACTTGTATTATAGGTATGGAGCTGTTCAAAGTGAAAAACAGCTGAAGATTGATATGGTAATTTCAGTTAACTGCTGGACATTTTTGGAAACTTGAGAAGGTTAATAGACGCTCCATAGCCTGATCAAATGAACATCAAGTCTTTTTTACTTGGAAATGATTATGTTCAGTCTTCTCAGCATTTTTGGATTATTTTTAAGGATGTTTTTGGAGCTGACTGACTCCAAATCCACATTATGAAGAGGGAAAAGCTTTAAACTGTGAATGGTTCCCATTGATGATGACTTTAAATCAGATTTTTGCATTTTACTGAGACCTTGTATTTTCTTTTCATTTTCTGAGATGTCTTCCAGAGGGTTGATCACTGAGCTTGATCATGGTGCTATTAGAAAACATGTGTGAAACTCATAACAGCTTGACGTTCGAGTAGTCGTGGACGAGTTGTTAAGGCGATGGACTAAAAATCCATTGGGGTCTCCCGGTGCAGGTTCAAATCCTGCCGACTACGTCTATGTTTCAATAACTTTTTGACCTTTTATCTTTGTTGTTCAATTTGCATGTTTACTAGTCTATTCTCCATGACAGTGATCTGTGATGGAGCGAGTTTCTAGGACCAAACTGACTTTATCTTTGACTGTTCTTTAGATAATCTATTCTGGAGCAACATTACATGTGCGACTTGCCGCTAATCAAAAGAAGCACCGTGGGTGCCATCAGGTAAGAGGTTTTTCTCTTGATCTTGTCCAGCAGCCACAGACCGCTGTCCTGGCTAATGGACTGGGACATGCACTTTGATTTGCACAAACCTTAAATTATCTCTCAGATGAAGCCTTTTACCATGCAATGCTAATCTTTATCAACTACTGGATGAACAGTTTTCTAACAGTATAAGTTTTGCAATTTATTTTTTTCACAATTTTTCCAAGTAACAGATACAGCAATCTTTTTACTAGCCACTTTTCATCAACATTTCAAACTGTCCTAGCTGTGATATCGTGGAAATGTTGGTAAATTTGTGGAATAAAAGGTTATAAGATATCAATTTACCATTGTGTATGATTGCAGATTTGCACTGCAGCTTTGGAGCCTGTTTTCGCCATCGTTCACGATTTCATATGCTTTATTTAGCACAACAAGCCGCAGCCATGACTGTGTAATGGTTGGTTCCATGGTGTAATGGTTAGCACTCTGGACTTTGAATCCTGTTATCTTAATTCAAATCTCAGTGGAACCTGGGCACACATTTCAATTTTTCCATCTGCACTCAGATCGACGATGCCCAATGTTTATGATGAAACAAGCAATTTAAAATCCACATAATAAAAGACAAAAAAAGAGTTCAAGGATTCATGGAATACCATGGTCAAAGCTGTCAATCAAGTAGGATTAGCAAAAATTAAAATTGTCTATGTCACTCATTGTCTATGTCATACCAAGCAATCTCATACTCTGTGACTTGAGTCAATATTCACATAACACTCTTTCCAAGTGGGTGAATCTGACAAGGTTTTGAAGCCAAAATGTCTTCAGGAAGTGTTTTTGATTTTTCTCTAAGCCATCTTTTCTTGTGTTTTCCAGAATTTCCTAAAGTGCCTTATAAACATTTTTGGTGGTGTTTTTCTAAAAATTCTTTTCGGCGTCTTTTGAATGTGTTTTGTGGCTTTTTTTGTAGCACACAAAAGTCAATCAGGACCCTTTATAGGGTCTTTCGAACCTTACCGTTGACTTGTATTATAGGTATGGAGCTGTTCAAAGTGAAAAACAGCTCAAGATTGATATGGTAATTTCAGTTAACCGCTGGACATTTTTGGAAACTTGAGATGGTTAATAGATGCTCCAAAGCCTGATCAAATAAACATCAAGTCTTTTTTACTTGGAAATGATTATGTTCAGTCTTCTCAGCATTTTTGGATTATTTTTAAGGATGTTTTTGGAGATGACTGACTCCAAATCCACATTATGAAGAGGGAAAAGCTTTAAACTGTGAATGGTTCCCATTGATGATGACTTTAAATCAGATTTTTGCATTTTACTGAGACCTTGTATTTTCTTTTCATTTTCTGAGATGTCTTCCAGAGGGTTGATCACTGAGCTTGATCATGGTGCTATTAGAAAACATGTGTGAAACTCATAACAGCTTGACGTCCGAGTAGTCGTGGCCGAGTGGTAAAGGTGATGGACTAGAAATCCATTGGGGTCTCCCCGCGCAGGTTCAAATCCTGCCGACTACGTCTATGTTTCAAAAACTTTTTGACCTTTTATCTTTGTTGTTCAATTTGCATGTTTACTAGTCTATTCCCCATGACAGTGATCTGTGATGGAGCGAATTTCTAGGACCAAACTGACTTTATCTTTGACTGTTCTTTAGATAATCTATTCTGGAGCAACATTACATGTGCGACTTGCCGCTAATCAAAAGAAGCACCGTGGGTGCCATCAGGTAAGAGGTTTTTCTCTTGATCTTGTCCAGCAGCCACAGACCGCTGTCCTGGCTAATGGACTGGGACATGCACTTTGATTTGCACAAACCTTAAATTATCTCTCAGATGAAGCCTTTTACCATGCAATACTAATCATTATCAAATACTGGATGAACAGTTTTCTAACAGTATAAGTTTTGCAATTTATTTTTTTCACACTTTTTCCAAGTAACAGATACAGCAATCTTTTTACTAGCCACTTTTCATCAACATTTCAAACTGTCCTAGCTGTGATATCGTGGAAATGTTGGTAAATTTGTGGAATGAAAGGTTATAAGATATCAATTTACCATTGTGTATGATTGCAGATTTGCACTGCAGCTTTGGAGCCTGTTTTCGCCATCGTTCACGATTTCATATGCTTTATTCAGCACAACAAGCCGCAGCCATGACTGTGTAATGGTTGGTTCCATGGTGTAATGGTTAGCACGCTGGACTTTGAATCATGTTATCTGACTTCCAATCTCAGTGGAACCTGGGCACACATTTCAATTTTTCCATCTGCACTCAGATCGACGATGCCCAATGTTTATGATGAAACAAGCAATTTAAAATACACATAATAAAAGACAAAAAAAGAGTTCAAGGATTCATGGAATACCATGGTCAAAGGTGTCAATCAAGTAGGATTAGCAAAAATTAAAATTGTCTATGTCACTCATTGTCTATGTCATACCAAGCAATCTCATACTCTGTGACTTGAGTCAATATTCACATAACACTCTTTCCAAGTGGGTGAATCTGACAAGGATTTGAAGCCAAAATGGCTTCAGGAAGTGTTTTTGATTTTTCTCTAAGCCATCTTTTCTTGTGTTTTCCAGAATTTCCTAAAGTGCCTTATAAACATTTTTGGTGGTGTTTTTCTAAAAATTCTTTTCTGCATCTTTTGAATGTGTTTTGTGGCTTTTTTTGTAGCACAGAAAAGTCAATCAGGACCCTTTATAGGGTCTTTCGAACCTTACCGTTGACTTGTATTATAGGTATGGAGCTGTTCAAAGTGAAAAACAGCTGAAGATTGATATGGTAATTTCAGTTAACTGCTGGACATTTTTGGAAACTTGAGAAGGTTAATAGACGCTCCATAGCCTGATCAAATGAACATCAAGTCTTTTTTACTTGGAAATGATTATGTTCAGTCTTCTCAGCATTTTTGGATTATTTTTAAGGATGTTTTTGGAGCTGACTGACTCCAAATCCACATTATGAAGAGGGAAAAGCTTTAAACTGTGAATGGTTCCCATTGATGATGACTTTAAATCAGATTTTTGCATTTTACTGAGACCTTGTATTTTCTTTTCATTTTCTGAGATGTCTTCCAGAGGGTTGATCACTGAGCTTGATCATGGTGCTATTAGAAAACATGTGTGAAACTCATAACAGCTTGACGTTCGAGTAGTCGTGGACGAGTTGTTAAGGCGATGGACTAAAAATCCATTGGGGTCTCCCGGTGCAGGTTCAAATCCTGCTGACTACGTCTATGTTTCAATAACTTTTTGACCTTTTATCTTTGTTGTTCAATTTGCATGTTTACTAGTCTATTCTCCATGACAGTGATCTGTGATGGAGCGAGTTTCTAGGACCAAACTGACTTTATCTTTGACTGTTCTTTAGATAATCTATTCTGGAGCAACATTACATGTGCGACTTGCCGCTAATCAAAAGAAGCACCGTGGGTGCCATCAGGTAAGAGGTTTTTCTCTTGATCTTGTCCAGCAGCCACAGACCGCTGTCCTGGCTAATGGATTGGGACATGCACTTTGATTTGCACAAACCTTAAATTATCTCTCAGATGAAGCCTTTTACCATGCAATGCTAATCTTTATCAACTACTGGATGAACAGTTTTCTAACAGTATAAGTTTTGCAATTTATTTTTTTCACAATTTTTCCAAGTAACAGATACAGCAATCTTTTTACTAGCCACTTTTCATCAACATTTCAAACTGTCCTAGCTGTGATATCGTGGAAATGTTGGTAAATTTGTGGAATAAAAGGTTATAAGATATCAATTTACCATTGTGTATGATTGCAGATTTGCACTGCAGCTTTGGAGCCTGTTTTCGCCATCGTTCACGATTTCATATGCTTTATTCAGCACAACAAGCCGCAGCCATGACTGTGTAATGGTTGGTTCCATGGTGTAATGGTTAGCACTCTGGACTTTGAATCCTGTTATCTGAATTCAAATCTCAGTGGAACCTGGGTACACATTTCAATTTTTCCATCTGCACTCAGATCGACGATGCCCAATGTTTATGATGAAACAAGCAATTTAAAATCCACATAATAAAAGACAAAAAAAGAGTTCAAGGATTCATGGAATACCATGGTCAAAGCTGTCAATCAAGTAGGATTAGCAAAAATTAAAATTGTCTATGTCACTCATTGTCTATGTCATACCAAGCAATCTCATACTCTGTGACTTGAGTCAATATTCACATAACACTCTTTCCAAGTGGGTGAATCTGACAAGGTTTTGAAGCCAAAATGTCTTCAGGAAGTGTTTTTGATTTTTCTCTAAGCCATCTTTTCTTGTGTTTTCCAGAATTTCCTAAAGTGCCTTATAAACATTTTTGGTGGTGTTTTTCTAAAAATTCTTTTCGGCGTCTTTTGAATGTGTTTTGTGGCTTTTTTTGTAGCACACAAAAGTCAATCAGGACCCTTTATAGGGTCTTTCGAACCTTACCGTTGACTTGTATTATAGGTATGGAGCTGTTCAAAGTGAAAAACAGCTGAAGATTGATATGGTAATTTCAGTTAACCGCTGGACATTTTTGGAAACTTGAGATGGTTAATAGACGCTCCAAAGCCTGATCAAATGAACATCAAGTCTTTTTTACTTGGAAATGATTATGTTCAGTCTTCTCAGCATTTTTGGATTATTTTTAAGGATGTTTTTGGAGCTGACTGACTCCAAATCCACATTATGAAGAGGGAAAAGCTTTAAACTGTGAATGGTTCCCATTGATGATGACTTTAAATCAGATTTTTGCATTTTACTGAGACCTTGTATTTTCTTTTCATTTTCTGAGATGTCTTCCAGAGGGTTGATCACTGAGCTTGATCATGGTGCTATTAGAAAACATGTGTGAAACTCATAACAGGTTGACGTCCGAGTAGTCGTGGCCGAGTGGTAAAGGCGATGGACTAGAAATCCATTGGGGTCTCCCCGCGCAGGTTCAAATCCTGCCGACTACGTCTATGTTTCAAAAACTTTTTGACCTTTTATCTTTGTTGTTCAATTTGCATGTTTACTAGTCTATTCCCCATGACAGTGATCTGTGATGGAGCGAATTTCTAGGACCAAACTGACTTTACCTTTGACTGTTCTTTAGATAATCTATTCTGGAGCAACATTACATGTGCGACTTGCCGCTAATCAAAAGAAGCACCGTGGGTGCCATCAGGTAAGAGGTTTTTCTCTTGATCTTGTCCAGCAGCCACAGACCGCTGTCCTGGCTAATGGACTGGGACATGCACTTTGATTTGCACAAACCTTAAATTATCTCTCAGATGAAGCCTTTTTCCATGCAATACTAATCTTTATCAAATACTGGATGAACAGTTTTCTAACAGTATAAGTTTTGCAATTTATTTTTTTCACACTTTTTCCAAGTAACAGATACAGCAATCTTTTTACTAGCCACTTTTCATCAACATTTCAAACTGTCCTAGCTGTGATATCGTGGAAATGTTGGTAAATTTGTGGAATGAAAGGTTATAAGATATCAATTTACCATTGTGTATGATTGCAGATTTGCACTGCAGCTTTGGAGCCTGTTTTCGCCATCGTTCACGATTTCATATGCTTTATTCAGCACAACAAGCCGCAGCCATGACTGCGTAATGGTTGGTTCCATGGTGTAATGGTTAGCACGCTGGACTTTGAATCATGTTATCTGACTTTCAATCTCAGTGGAACCTGGGCACACATTTCAATTTTTCCATCTGCACTCAGATCGACGATGCCCAATGTTTATGATGAAACAAGCAATTTAAAATCCACATAATAAAAGACAAAAAAAGAGTTCAAGGATTCATGGAATACCATGGTCAAAGCTGTCAATCAAGTAGGATTAGCAAAAATTAAAATTGTCTATGTCACTCATTGTCTATGTCATACCAAGCAATCTCATACTCTGTGACTTGAGTCAATATTCACATAACACTCTTTCCAAGTGGGTGAATCTGACAAGGATTTGAAGCCAAAATGGCTTCAGGAAGTGTTTTTGATTTTTCTCTAAGCCATCTTTTCTTGTGTTTTCCAGAATTTCCTAAAGTGCCTTATAAACATTTTTGGTGGTGTTTTTCTAAAAATTCTTTTCGGCGTCTTTTGAATGTGTTTTGTGGCTTTTTTTGTAGCACACAAAAGTCAATCAGGACTCTTTATAGGGTCTTTCGAACCTTACCCTTGACTTGTATTATAGGTATGGAGCTGTTCAAAGTGAAAAACAGCTGAAGATTGATACGGTAATTTCAGTTAACCGCTAGACATTTTTGGAAACTTGAGATGGTTAATAGACGCTCCAAAACCTGATCAAATGAACATCAAGTCTTTTTTACTTGGAAATGATTATGTTCAGTCTTCTCAGCATTTTCGGATTATTTTTAAGGATGTTTTTGGAGATGACTGACTCCAAATCCACATTATGAAGAGGGAAAAGCTTTAAACTGTGAATGGTTCCCATGGATGATGACTTTAAATCAGATTTTTGCATTTTACTGAGACCTTGTATTTTCTTTTCATTTTCTGAGATGTCTTCCAGAGGGTTGATCACTGAGCTTGATCATGGTGCTATTAGAAAACATGTGTGAAACTCATAACAGCTTGACGTCCGAGTAGTCGTGGCCGAGTGGTTAAGGCGATGGACTAGAAATCCATGGGGGTCTCCCCGCGCAGGTTCAAATCCTGCCGACTACGTCTATGTTTCAATAACTTTTTGACCTTTTATCTTTGTTGTTCAATTTGCATGTTTACTAGTCTATTCCCCATGACAGTGATCTGTGATGGAGTGAGTTTCTAGGACCAAACTGACTTTATCTTTGACTGTTCTTTAGATAATCTATTCTGGAGCAACATTACATGTGCGACTTGCCGCTAATCAAAAGAAGCACCGTGGGTGCCATCAGGTAAGAGGTTTTTCTCTTCATCTTGTCCAGCAGCCACAGACCGCTGTACTGGCTAATGGACTGGGACATGCACTTTGATTTGCACAAACCTTAAATTATCTCTCAGATGAAGCCTTTTACCATGCAATGCTAATCTTTATCAACTACTGGATGAAGAGTTTTCTAACAGTATAAGTTTTGCAATTTATTTTTTTCACACTTTTTCCAAGTAACAGATACAGCAATCTTTTTACTAGCCACTTTTCATCAACATTTCAAACTGTCCTAGCTGTGATATCGTGGAAATGTTGGTAAATTTGTGGAATGAAAGGTTATAAGATATCAATTTACCATTGTGTATGATTGCAGATTTGCACTGCAGCTTTGGAGCCTGTTTTCGCCATCGTTCACTATTTCATATGCTTTATTCAGCACAACAAGCCGCAGCCATGACTGTGTAATGGTTGGTTCCATGGTGTAATGGTTAGCACTCTGGACTTTGAATTCTGTGATCTGAGTTCAAATCTTAGTGGAACCTGGGCACACATTTCGATTTTTCCATCTGCACTCAGATCGACGATGCCCAATGTTTATGATGAAACAAGCAATTTAAAATCCACATAATAAAAGACAAAAAAAGAGTTCAAGGATTCATGGAATACCATGGTCAAAGCTGTCAATCAAGGAGGATTAGCAAAAATTAAAATTGTCTATGTCGCTCATTGTCTATGTCACTCATTGTCTATGTCATACCAAGCAATCTCATACTCTGTGACTTGAGTCAATATGCACATAACACTCTTTCCAAGTGGGTGAATCTGACAAGGATTTGAAGCCAAAATGGCTTCAGGAAGTGTTTTTGATTTTTCTCTAAGCCA
This sequence comes from Dendrobates tinctorius, assembly GCF_039654945.1. Taxonomy (NCBI): domain Eukaryota; kingdom Metazoa; phylum Chordata; class Amphibia; order Anura; family Dendrobatidae; genus Dendrobates; species Dendrobates tinctorius. The sequence goes on from NW_027361716.1 coordinate 7,486,925, forward strand.
TCTTTTCTTGTGTTTTCCAGAATTTCCTAAAGTGCCTTATAAACATTTTTGGTGGTGTTTTTCTAAAAATTCTTTTCGGCGTCTTTTGAATGTGTTTTGTGGCTTTTTTTGTAGCACACAAAAGTCAATCAGGACGCTTTATAGGGTCTTTTTAACCTTACCGTTGACTTGTATTATAGGTATGGAGCTGTTCAAAGTGAAAAACAGCTGAAGATTGATATGGTAATTTCAGTTAACCGCTGGACATTTTTGGAAACTTGAGATGGTTAATAGACGCTGCAAAGCCTGATCAAATGAACATCAAGTCTTTTTTACTTGGAAATGATTATGTTCAGTCTTCTCAGCATTTTTGGATTATTTTTAAAGATGTTTTTGGAGCTGACTGACTCCAAATCCACATTATGAAGAGGGAAAAGCTTTAAACTGTGAATGGTTCCCATTGATGATGACTTTAAATCAGATTTTTGCATTTCACTGAGACCTTGTATTTTCTTTTCATTTTCTGAGATGTCTTCCAGAGGGTTGATCACTGAGCTTGATCATGGTGCTATTAGAAAACATGTGTGAAACTCATAA
>NW_027361716.1:7490000-7530000 GCF_039654945.1 Dendrobates tinctorius
CTGGACTTTGAATCATGTTATCTGACTTCCAATCTCAGTGGAACCTGGGCACACATTTCAATTTTTCCATCTGCACTCAGATCGACGATGCCCAATGTTTATGATGAAACAAGCAATTTAAAATACACATAATAAAAGACAAAAAAAGAGTTCAAGGATTCATGGAATACCATGGTCAAAGCTGTCAATCAAGTAGGATTAGCAAAAATTAAAATTGTCTATGTCATACCAAGCAATCTCATACTCTGTGACTTGAGTCAATATTCACATAACACTCTTTCCAAGTGGGTGAATCTGACAAGGATTTGAAGCCAAAATGGCTTCAGGAAGTGTTTTTGATTTTTCTCTAAGCCATCTTTTCTTGTGTTTTCCAGAATTTCCTAAAGTGCCTTATAAACATTTTTGGTGGTGTTTTTCTAAAAATTCTTTTCGGCGTCTTTTGAATGTGTTTTGTGGCTTTTTTTGTAGCACACAAAAGTCAATCAGGACCCTTTATAGGGTCTTTTGAACCTTACCATTGACTTGTATTATAGGTATGGAGCTGTTCAAAGTGAAAAACAGCTGAAGATTGATATGGTAATTTCAGTTAACCGCTGGACATTTTTGGAAACTTGAGATGGTTAATAGACGCTCCAAAGCCTGATCAAATGAACATCAAGTCTTTTTTACTTGGAAATGATTATGTTCAGTCTTCTCAGCATTTTTGGATTATTTTTAAGGATGTTTTTGGAGCTGACTGACTCCAAATCCACATTATGAAGAGGGAAAAGCTTTAAACTGTGAATGGTTCCCATTGATGATGACTTTAAATCAGATTTTTGCATTTTACTGAGACCTTGTATTTTCTTTTCATTTTCTGAGATGTCTTCCAGAGGGTTGATCACTGAGCTTGATCATGGTGCTATTAGAAAACATGTGTGAAACTCATAACAGCTTGACGTCCGAGTAGTCGTGGACGAGTTGTTAAGGCGATGGACTAAAAATCCATTGGGGTCTCCCCGCGCAGGTTCAAATCCTGCCGACTACGTCTATGTTTCAATAACTTTTTGACCTTTTATCTTTGTTGTTCAATTTGCATGTTTACTAGTCTATTCCCCATGACAGTGATCTGTGATGGAGCGAGTTTCTAGGACCAAACTGACTTTATCTTTGACTGTTCTTTAGATAATCTATTCTGGAGCAACATTACATGTGCGACTTGCCGCTAATCAAAAGAAGCACCGTGGGTGCCATCAGGTAAGAGGTTTTTCTCTTGATCTTGTCCAGCAGCCACAGACCGCTGTCCTGGCTAATGGACTGGGACATGCACTTTGATTTGCACAAACCTTAAATTATCTCTCAAATGAAGCCTTTTACCATGCAATGCTAATCTTTATCAACTACTGGATGAACAGTTTTCTAACAGTATAAGTTTTGCAATTTATTTTTTTCACAATTTTTCCAAGTAACAGATACAGCAATCTTTTTACTAGCCACTTTTCATCAACATTTCAAACTGTCCTAGCTGTGATATCGTGGAAATGTTGGTAAATTTGTGGAATGAAAGGTTATAAGATATCAATTTACCATTGTGTATGATTGCAGATTTGCACTGCAGCTTTGGAGCCTGTTTTCGCCATCGCTCACGATTTCATATGCTTTATTCAGCACAACAAGCCGCAGCCATGATTGTGTAATGGTTGGTTCCATGGTGTAATGGTTAGCACGCTGGACTTTGAATCATGTTATCTGACTTCCGATCTCAGTGGAACCTGGGCACACATTTCAATTTTTCCATCTGCACTCAGATCGACGATGCCCAATGTTTATGATGAAACAAGCAATTTAAAATACACATAATAAAAGACAAAAAAAGGAGTTCAAGGATTCATGGAATACCATGGTCAAAGCTGTCAATCAAGTAGGATTAGCAAAAATTAAAATTGTCTATGTCACTCATTGTCTATGTCATACCAAGCAATCTCATACTCTGTGACTTGAGTCAATATTCACATAACACTCTTTCCAAGTGGGTGAATCTGACAAGGATTTGAAGCCAAAATGGCTTCAGGAAGTGTTTTTGATTTTTCTCTAAGCCATCTTTTCTTGTGTTTTCCAGAATTTCCTAAAGTGCCTTATAAACATTTTTGGTGGTGTTTTTCTAAAAATTCTTTTCGGCGTCTTTTGAATGTGTTTTGTGGCTTTTTTTGTAGCACACAAAAGTCAATCAGGACCCTTTATAGGGTCTTTCGAACCTTACCGTTGACTTGTATTATAGGTATGGAGCTGTTCAAAGTGAAAAACAGCTGAAGATTGATATGGTAATTTCAGTTAACCGCTGGACATTTTTGGAAACTTGAGATGGTTAATAGACGCTCCAAAGCCTGATCAAATGAACATCAAGTCTTTTTTACTTGGAAATGATTATGTTCAGTCTTCTCAGCATTTTTGGATTATTTTTAAGGATGTTTTTGGAGCTGACTGACTCCAAATCCACATTATGAAGAGGGAAAAGCTTTAAACTGTGAATGGTTCCCATTGATGATGACTTTAAATCAGATTTTTGCATTTTACTGAGACCTTGTATTTTCTTTTCATTTTCTGAGATGTCTTCCAGAGGGTTGATCACTGAGCTTGATCATGGTGCTATTAGAAAACATGTGTGAAACTCATAACAGCTTGACGTCCGAGTAGTCGTGGACGAGTTGTTAAGGCGATGGACTAAAAATCCATTGGGGTCTCCCCGCGCAGGTTCAAATCCTGCCGATTACGTCTATGTTTCAAAAACTTTTTGACCTTTTATCTTTGTTGTTCAATTTGCATGTTTACTAGTCTATTCCCCATGACAGTGATCTGTGATGGAGCGAGTTTCTAGTACCAAACTTACTTTATCTTTGACTGTTCTTTAGATAATCTATTCTGGAGCAACATTACATGTGCGACTTGCCGCTAATCAAAAGAAGCACCGTGGGTGCCATCAGGTAAGAGGTTTTTCTCTTGATCTTGTCCAGCAGCCACAGACCGCTGTCCTGGCTAATGGATTGGGACATGCACTTTGATTTGCACAAACCTTAAATTATCTCTCAGATGAAGCCTTTTACCATGCAATGCTAATCTTTATCAACTACTGGATGAACAGTTTTCTAACAGTATAAGTTTTGCAATTTATTTTTTTCACACTTTTTCCAAGTAACAGATACAGCAATCTTTTTACTAGCCACTTTTCATCAACATTTCAAACTGTCCTAGCTGTGATATCGTGGAAATGTTGGTAAATTTGTGGAATGAAAGGTTATAAGATATCAATTTACCATTGTGTATGATTGCAGATTTGCACTGCAGCTTTGGAGCCTGTTTTCGCCATCGTTCACGATTTCATATGCTTTATTCAGTACAACAAGCCGCAGTGATGACTGTGTCATGGTTGGTTCCATGGTGTAATGGTTAGCACTCTGGACTTTGAATCCTGTGAGCTGAGTTCAAATCTCAGTGGGACATGGGCACACATTTCGATTTTTCCATCTGCACTCAGATCGACGATCCCCAATGTTTATGATGAAACAAGCAATTTAAAATCCACATAATAAAAAACAAAAAAAGAGTTCAAGGATTCATGGAATACCATGGTCAAAGCTGTTAATCAAGTAGGATTAGCAAAAATTAAAATTGTCTATGTCACTCATTGTCTATGTCATACCAAGCAATCTCATACTCTGTGACTTGAGTCAATATTCACATAACACTCTTTCCAAGTGGGTGAATCTGACAAGGATTTGAAGCCAAAATGGCTTCAGGAAGTGTTTTTGATTTTTCTCTAAGCCATCTTTTCTTGTGTTTTCCAGAATTTCCTAAAGTGCCTTATAAACATTTTTGGTGGTGTTTTTCTAAAAATTCTTTTCGGCGTCTTTTGAATGTGTTTTGTGGCATTTTTTGTAGCACACAAAAGTCAATCAGGACCCTTTATAGGGTCTTTCGAACCTTACCGTTGACTTGTATTATAGGTATGGAGCTGTTCAAAGTGAAAAACAGCTGAAGATTGATATGGTAATTTCAGTTAACCGTTGGACATTTTAGGAAACTTGAGATGGTTAATAGACGCTCCAAAGCCTGATCAAATGAACATCAAGTCTTTTTTACTTGGAAATGATTATGTTCAGTCTTCTCAGCATTTTTGGATTATTTTTAAAGATGTTTTTGGAGCTGACTGACTCCAAATCCACATTATGAAGAGGGAAAAGCTTTAAACTGTGAATGGTTCCCATTGATGATGACTTTAAATCAGATTTTTGCATTTTACTGAGACCTTGTATTTTCTTTTCATTTTCTGAGATGTCTTCCAGAGGGTTGATCACTGAGCTTGATCATGGTGCTATTAGAAAACATGTGTGAAACTCATAACAGCTTGACGTCCGAGTAGTCGTGGACGAGTTGTTAAGGCGATGGACTAAAAATCCATTGGGGTCTCCCCGCGCAGGTTCAAATCCTGCCGACTACGTCTATGTTTCAATAACTTTTTGACCTTTTATCTTTGTTGTTCAATTTGCATGTTTACTAGTCTATTCCCCATGACAGTGATCTGTGATGGAGCGAGTTTCTAGGACCAAACTGACTTTATCTTTGACTGTTCTTTAGATAATCTATTCTGGAGCAACATTACATGTGCGACTTGCCGCTAATCAAAAGAAGCACCGTGGGTGCCATCAGGTAAGAGGTTTTTCTCTTGATCTTGTCCAGCAGCCACAGACCGCTGTCCTGGCTAATGGACTGGGACATGCACTTTGATTTGCACAAACCTTAAATTATCTCTCAGATGAAGCCTTTTACCATGCAATGCTAATCTTTATCAACTACTGGATGAACAGTTTTCTAACAGTATAAGTTTTGCAATTTATTTTTTTCACAATTTTTCCAAGTAACAGATACAGCAATCTTTTTACTAGCCACTTTTCATCAACATTTCAAACTGTCCTAGCTGTGATATCGTGGAAATGTTGGTAAATTTGTGGAATAAAAGGTTATAAGATATCAATTTACCATTGTGTATGATTGCAGATTTGCACTGCAGCTTTGGAGCCTGTTTTCGCCATCGCTCACGATTTCATATGCTTTATTCAGCACAACAAGCCGCAGCCATGACTGTGTAATGGTTGGTTCCATGGTGTAATGGTTAGCATGCTGGACTTTGAATCATGTTATCTGACTTCCAATCTCAGTGGAACCTGGGCACACATTTCAATTTTTCCATCTGCACTCAGATCGACGATGCCCAATGTTTATGATGAAACAAGCAATTTAAAATACACATAATAAAAGACAAAAAAAGAGTTCAAGGATTCATGGAATACCATGGTCAAAGCTGTCAATCAAGTAGGATTAGCAAAAATTAAAATTGTCTATGTCATACCAAGCAATCTCATACTCTGTGACTTGAGTCAATATTCACATAACACTCTTTCCAAGTGGGTGAATCTGACAAGGATTTGAAGCCAAAATGGCTTCAGGAAGTGTTTTTGATTTTTCTCTAAGCCATCTTTTCTTGTGTTTTCCAGAATTTCCTAAAGTGCCTTATAAACATTTTTGGTGGTGTTTTTCTAAAAATTCTTTTCGGCGTCTTTTGAATGTGTTTTGTGGCTTTTTTTGTAGCACACAAAAGTCAATCAGGACCCTTTATAGGGTCTTTTGAACCTTACCATTGACTTGTATTATAGGTATGGAGCTGTTCAAAGTGAAAAACAGCTGAAGATTGATATGGTAATTTCAGTTAACCGCTGGACATTTTTGGAAACTTGAGATGGTTAATAGACGCTCCAAAGCCTGATCAAATGAACATCAAGTCTTTTTTACTTGGAAATGATTATGTTCAGTCTTCTCAGCATTTTTGGATTATTTTTAAGGATGTTTTTGGAGCTGACTGACTCCAAATCCACATTATGAAGAGGGAAAAGCTTTAAACTGTGAATGGTTCCCATTGATGATGACTTTAAATCAGATTTTTGCATTTTACTGAGACCTTGTATTTTCTTTTCATTTTCTGAGATGTCTTCCAGAGGGTTGATCACTGAGCTTGATCATGGTGCTATTAGAAAACATGTGTGAAACTCATAACAGCTTGACGTCCGAGTAGTCGTGGACGAGTTGTTAAGGCGATGGACTAAAAATCCATTGGGGTCTCCCCGCGCAGGTTCAAATCCTGCCGACTACGTCTATGTTTCAATAACTTTTTGACCTTTTATCTTTGTTGTTCAATTTGCATGTTTACTAGTCTATTCCCCATGACAGTGATCTGTGATGGAGCGAGTTTCTAGGACCAAACTGACTTTATCTTTGACTGTTCTTTAGATAATCTATTCTGGAGCAACATTACATGTGCGACTTGCCGCTAATCAAAAGAAGCACCGTGGGTGCCATCAGGTAAGAGGTTTTTCTCTTGATCTTGTCCAGCAGCCACAGACCGCTGTCCTGGCTAATGGACTGGGACATGCACTTTGATTTGCACAAACCTTAAATTATCTCTCAAATGAAGCCTTTTACCATGCAATGCTAATCTTTATCAACTACTGGATGAACAGTTTTCTAACAGTATAAGTTTTGCAATTTATTTTTTTCACAATTTTTCCAAGTAACAGATACAGCAATCTTTTTACTAGCCACTTTTCATCAACATTTCAAACTGTCCTAGCTGTGATATCGTGGAAATGTTGGTAAATTTGTGGAATGAAAGGTTATAAGATATCAATTTACCATTGTGTATGATTGCAGATTTGCACTGCAGCTTTGGAGCCTGTTTTCGCCATCGCTCACGATTTCATATGCTTTATTCAGCACAACAAGCCGCAGCCATGATTGTGTAATGGTTGGTTCCATGGTGTAATGGTTAGCACGCTGGACTTTGAATCATGTTATCTGACTTCCGATCTCAGTGGAACCTGGGCACACATTTCAATTTTTCCATCTGCACTCAGATCGACGATGCCCAATGTTTATGATGAAACAAGCAATTTAAAATACACATAATAAAAGACAAAAAAAGGAGTTCAAGGATTCATGGAATACCATGGTCAAAGCTGTCAATCAAGTAGGATTAGCAAAAATTAAAATTGTCTATGTCACTCATTGTCTATGTCATACCAAGCAATCTCATACTCTGTGACTTGAGTCAATATTCACATAACACTCTTTCCAAGTGGGTGAATCTGACAAGGATTTGAAGCCAAAATGGCTTCAGGAAGTGTTTTTGATTTTTCTCTAAGCCATCTTTTCTTGTGTTTTCCAGAATTTCCTAAAGTGCCTTATAAACATTTTTGGTGGTGTTTTTCTAAAAATTCTTTTCGGCGTCTTTTGAATGTGTTTTGTGGCTTTTTTTGTAGCACACAAAAGTCAATCAGGACCCTTTATAGGGTCTTTCGAACCTTACCGTTGACTTGTATTATAGGTATGGAGCTGTTCAAAGTGAAAAACAGCTGAAGATTGATATGGTAATTTCAGTTAACCGCTGGACATTTTTGGAAACTTGAGATGGTTAATAGACGCTCCAAAGCCTGATCAAATGAACATCAAGTCTTTTTTACTTGGAAATGATTATGTTCAGTCTTCTCAGCATTTTTGGATTATTTTTAAGGATGTTTTTGGAGCTGACTGACTCCAAATCCACATTATGAAGAGGGAAAAGCTTTAAACTGTGAATGGTTCCCATTGATGATGACTTTAAATCAGATTTTTGCATTTTACTGAGACCTTGTATTTTCTTTTCATTTTCTGAGATGTCTTCCAGAGGGTTGATCACTGAGCTTGATCATGGTGCTATTAGAAAACATGTGTGAAACTCATAACAGCTTGACGTCCGAGTAGTCGTGGACGAGTTGTTAAGGCGATGGACTAAAAATCCATTGGGGTCTCCCCGCGCAGGTTCAAATCCTGCCGTCTACGTCTATGTTTCAATAACTTTTTGACCTTTTATCTTTGTTGTTCAATTTGCATGTTTACTAGTCTATTCCCCATGACAGTGATCTGTGATGGAGCGAGTTTCTAGGACCAAACTGACTTTATCTTTGACTGTTCTTTAGATAATCTATTCTGGAGCAACATTACATGTGCGACTTGCCGCTAATCAAAAGAAGCACCGTGGGTGCCATCAGGTAAGAGGTTTTTCTCTTGATCTTGTCCAGCAGCCACAGACCGCTGTCCTGGCTAATGGACTGGGACATGCACTTTGATTTCCACAAACCTTAAATTATCTCTCAGATGAAGCCTTTTACCATGCAATGCTAATCTTTATCAACTACTGGATGAACAGTTTTCTAACAGTATAAGTTTTGCAATTTATTTTTTTCACAATTTTTCCAAGTAACAGATACAGCAATCTTTTTACTAGCCACTTTTCATCAACATTTCAAACTGTCCTAGCTGTGATATCGTGGAAATGTTGGTAAATTTGTGGAATAAAAGGTTATAAGATATCAATTTACCATTGTGTATGATTGCAGATTTGCACTGCAGCTTTGGAGCCTGTTTTCGCCATCGTTCACGATTTCATATGCTTTATTCAGCACAACAAGCCGCAGCCATGACTATGTCATTGTTGGTTTCATGGTGTAATGGTTAGCACTCTCGACTTTGAATCCAGAGTGCATTTCGGTTTTTCCATCTGCACTCAGATCGACGATGCCAAATGTTTATGATGAAACAAGCAATTTAAAATCCACATAATAAAAGACAAAAAAGAGTTCAAGGATTCATGGTCAAAGCTGTCAATATCACTCATTGTCTATGTCATACCTAGCAATCTCATACTCTGTGACTTGAGTCAATATTCACATAACACTCTTTCCAAGTGGGTGAATCTGACAAGGATTTGAAGCCAAAATGGCTTCAGGAAGTGTTTTTGATTTTTCTCTAAGCCATCTTTTCTTGTGTTTTCCAGAATTTCCTAAAGTGCCTTATAAACATTTTTGGTGGTGTTTTTCTAAAAATTCTTTTCGGCGTCTTTTGAATGTGTTTTGTGGCTTTTTTTGTAGCACACAAAAGTCAATCAGGATCCTTTATAGGGTCTTTCGAACCTTACCGTTGACTTGTATTATAGGTATGGAGCTGTTCAAAGTGAAAAACAGCTGAAGATTGATATGGTAATTTCAGTTAACCGCTGGACATTTTTGGAAACTTGAGATGGTTAATAGACGCTCCAAAACCTGATCAAATGAACATCAAGTCTTTTTTACTTGGAAATGATTATGTTCAGTCTTCTCAGCATTTTTGGATTATTTTTAAGGATGTTTTTGGAGCTGACTGACTCCAAATCCACATTATGAAGAGGGAAAAGCTTTAAACTGTGAATGGTTCCCATTGATGATGACTTTAAATCAGATTTTTGCATTTTACTGAGACCTTGTATTTTCTTTTCATTTTCTGAGATGTCTTCCAGAGGGTTGATCACTGAGCTTGATCATGGTGCTATTAGAAAACATGTGTGAAACTCATAACAGCTTGACGTCCGAGTAGTCGTGGCCGAGTGGTTAAGGCGATGGACTAGAAATCCATTGGGGTCTCCCCGCGCAGGTTCAAATACTGCCGACTATGTCTATGTTTCAATAACTTTTTGACCTTTTATCTTTGTTGTTCAATTTGCATGTTTACTAGTCTATTCCCCATGACAGTGATCTGTGATGGAGCGAGTTTCTAGGACCAAACTGACTTTATCTTTGACTGTTCTTTAGATAATCTATTCTGGAGCAACATTACATGTGCGACTTGCCGCTAATCAAAAGAAGCACCGTGGGTGCCATCAGGTAAGAGGTTTTTCTCTTGATCTTGTCCAGCAGCCACAGACCGCTGTCCTTGCTAATGGACTGGGACATGCACTTTGATTTGCACAAACCTTAAATTATCTCTCAGATGAAGCCTTTTACCATGCAATGCTAATCTTTATCAACTACTGGATGAACAGTTTTCTAACAGTATAAGTTTTGCAATTTATTTTTTTCACACATTTTCCAAGTAACAGATACAGCAATCTTTTTACTAGCCACTTTTCATCAACATTTCAAACTGTCCTAGCTGTGATATCGTGGAAATGTTGGTAAATTTGTGGAATGAAAGGTTATAAGATATCAATTTACCATTGTGTATGATTGCAGATTTGCACTGCAGCTTTGGAGCCTGTTTTCGCCATCGTTCACGATTTCATATGCTTTATTCAGCACAACAAGCCGCAGCCATAACTATGTCATGGTTGGTTTCATGGTGTAATGGTTAGCACTCTCGACTTTGAATCCAGAGTGCATTTCGATTTTTCCATCTGCACTCAGATCGACGATGCCAAATGTTTATGATGAAACAAGCAATTTAAAATCCACATAATAAAAGACAAAAAAGAGCTCAAGGATTCATGGTCAAAGCTGTCAATATCACTCATTGTCTATGTCATACCAAGCAATCTCATACTCTGTGACTTGAGTCAATATTCACATAACACTCTTTCCAAGTGGGTGAATCTGACAAGGATTTGAAGCCAAAATGGCTTCAGGAAGTGTTTTTGATTTTTCTCTAAGCCATCTTTTCTTGTGTTTTCCAGAATTTCCTAAAGTGCCTTATAAACATTTTTGGTGGTGTTTTTCTAAAAATTCTTTTCGGCGTCTTTTGAATGTGTTTTGTGGCTTTTTTTGTAGCACACAAAAGTCAATCAGGATCCTTTATAGGGTCTTTCGAACCTTACCGTTGACTTGTATTATAGGTATGGAGCTGTTCAAAGTGAAAAACAGCTGAAGATTGATATGGTAATTTCAGTTAACCGCTGGACATTTTTAGAAACTTGAGATGGTTAATAGACGCTCCAAAACCTGATCAAATGAACATCAAGTCTTTTTTACTTGGAAATGATTATGTTCAGTCTTCTCAGCATTTTTGGATTATTTTTAAGGATGTTTTTGGAGCTGACTGACTCCAAATCCACATTATGAAGAGGGAAAAGCTTTAAACTGTGAATGGTTCCCATTGATGATGACTTTAAATCAGATTTTTGCATTTTACTGAGACCTTGTATTTTCTTTTCATTTTCTGAGATGTCTTCCAGAGGGTTGATCACTGAGCTTGATCATGGTGCTATTAGAAAACATGTGTGAAACTCATAACAGCTTGACGTCCGAGTAGTCGTGGCCGAGTGGTTAAGGCGATGGACTAGAAATCCATTGGGGTCTCCCCGCGCAGGTTCAAATACTGCCGACTACGTCTATGTTTCAATAACTTTTTGACCTTTTATCTTTGTTGTTCAATTTGCATGTTTACTAGTCTATTCCCCATGACAGTGATCTGTGATGGAGCGAGTTTCTAGGACCAAACTGACTTTATCTTTGACTGTTCTTTAGATAATCTATTCTGGAGCAATATTACATGTGCGACTTGTCGCTAATCAAAAGAAGCACCGTGGGTGCCATCAGGTAAGAGGTTTTTCTCTTGATCTTGTCCAGCAGCCACAGACCGCTGTCCTGGCTAATGGACTGGGACATGCACTTTGATTTTCACAAACCTTAAATTATCTCTCAGATGAAGCCTTTTACCATGCAATGCTAATCTTTATCAACTACTGGATGAACAGTTTTCTAACAGTATAAGTTTTGCAATTTATTTTTTTCACACTTTTTCCAAGTAACAGATACAGCAATCTTTTTACTAGCCACTTTTCATCAACATTTCAAACTGTCCTAGCTGTGATATCGTGGAAATGTTGGTAAATTTGTGGAATGAAAGGTTATAAGATATCAATTTACCATTGTGTATGATTGCAGATTTGCACTGCAGCTTTGGAGCCTGTTTTCGCCATCGTTCACGATTTCATATGCTTTATTCAGCACAACAAGCCGCAGCCATGACTGTGTAATGGTTGGTTCCATGGTGTAATGGTTAGCACTCTGGACTTTGAATCCTGTGATCTGATTTCAAATCTCAGTGGAACCTGGGCACACATTTCGATTTTTCCATCTGCACTCAGATCGACGATGCCCAATGTTTATGATGAAACAAGCAATTTAAAATCCACATAATAAAAGACAAAAAAAGAGTTCAAGGATTCATGGTCAAAGCTGTCAATCAAGGAGGATTAGCAAAAATTAAAATTGTCTATATCACTCATTGTCTATGTCATACCAAGCAATCTCATACTCTGTGACTTGAGTCAATATTCACATAACACTCTTTCCAAGTGGGTGAATCTGACAAGGATTTGAAGTCAAAATGGCTTCAGGAAGTGTTTTTGATTTTTCTCTAAGCCATCTTTTCTTGTGTTTTCCAGAATTTCCTAAAGTGCATTATAAACATTTTTAGTGGTGTTTTTCTAAAAATTCTTTTCAGCGTCTTTTGAATGTGTTTTGTGGCTTTTTTTGTAGCACACAAAAGTCAATCAGGACCCTTTATAGGGTCTTTCGAACCTTACCGTTGACTTGTATTATAGGTATGGAGCTGTACAAAGTGAAAAACAGCTGAAGATTGATATGGTAATTTGAGTTAACCGCTGGACATTTTTGGAAACTTGAGATGGTTAATAGACACTCCAAAGCCTGATCAAATGAACATCAAGTCTTTTTTACTTGGAAATGATTATGTTCAGTCTTCTCAGCATTTTTGGATTATTTTTAAGGATGTTTTTGGAGCTGACTGACTCCAAATCCACATTATGAAGAGGGAAAAGCTTTAAACTGTGAATGGTTCCCATTGATGATGACTTTAAATCAGATTTTTGCATTTTACTGAGACCTTGTATTTTCTTTTCATTTTCTGAGATGTCTTCCAGAGGGGTGATCACTGAGCTTGATCATGGTGCTATTAGAACACATGTGTGAAACTCATAACAGCTTGACGTCCGAGTAGTCGTGGCCGAGTGGTTAAGGCGATGGACTAGAAATCCATTGGGGTCTCCCCGCGCTGGTTCAAATCCTGCCGACTACATCTATGTTTCAATAACTTTTTGACCTTTTATCTTTGTTGTTCAATTTGCATGTTTACTAGTCTATTCCCCATGACAGTGATCTGTGATGGAGCGAGTTTCTAGGACCAAACTGACTTTATCTTTGACTGTTCTTTAGATAATCTATTCTGGAGCAACATTACATGTGCGACTTGCTGCTAATCAAAAGAAGCACCGTGGGTGCCATCAGGTAAGAGGTTTTTCTCTCGATCTTGTCCAGCAGCCACAGACCGCTGTCCTGGCTAATGGACTGGGACATGCACTTTGATTTGCACAAACCTTAAATTATCTCTCAGATGAAGCCTTTTACCATGCAATGCTAATCTTTATCGACTACTGGATGAACAGTTTTCTAACAGTATAAGTTTTGCAATTTATTTTTTTCACACTTTTTCCAAGTAACAGATACAGCAATCTTTTTACTAGCCACTTTTCATCAACATTTCAAACTGCGCTAGCTGTGATATCGTGGAAATGTTGGTAAATTTGTGGAATGAAAGGTTATAAGATATCAATTTACCATTGTGTATGATTGCAGATTTGCACTGCAGCTTTGGAGCCTGTTTTCACCATCGTTCACAATTTCATATGCTTTATTCAGCAAAACAAGCCGCAGCCATGGTTGCGTCATGGTTGGTTCCATGGTGTAATGGTTAGCACTCTGGATTTTGGATCCAGTGATCTGAGTTGAAATCGCAGTAGAACCTGAGCACACATTTTGATTTTTCCATCTGCACTCAGATCGACGATGCCCAATGTTTATGATGAAACAAGCAATTTAAAATACACATAATAAAAGACAAAAAAAGAGTTCAAGGATTCATGGAATACCATGGTCAAAGCTGTCAATCAAGTATAATTAGCAAAAATTAAAATTGTCTGTCACTCATTTTCTATGTCATATGAAGCAATCTCATACTCTGTGACTTGAGTCAATATTCACATAACACTGTTTCCAAGTGGGTGAATCTGACAAAGATTTGAAGCCAAAATGGCTTCAGGAAGTGTTTTTGATTTTTCTCTAAGCCATCTTTTCTTGTGTTTTCCAGAATTTCCTAAAGTGCCTAATAAACATTTTTGGTGGTGTTTTTCTAAAAATTCTTTTCGGCGTCTTTTGAATGTGTTTTGTGGCTTTTTTTGTAGCACACAAAAGTCAATCAGGACCCTTTATAGGGTCTTTCGAACCTTACCCTTGACTTGTATTATAGGTATGGAGCTGTTCAAAGTGAAAAACATCTGAAGATTGATATGGTAATTTCAGTTAACCGCTGGACATTTTTGGAAGCTTGAGATGGTTAATAGACGCTCCAAAGCCTGATCAAATGAACATCAAGTCTTTTTTACTTGGAAATGATTATGTTCAGTCTTCTCAGCATTTTCGGATTATTTTTAAGGATGTTTTTGGAGCTGACTGACTCCAAATCCACATTATGAAGAGGGAAAAGCTTTAAACAGTGAATGGTTCCCATTGATGATGATGACTTTAAATCAGATTTTTGCATTTTACTAAGACCTTGTATTTTCTTTTCTTTTTCTGAGATGTCTTCCAGAGGGTTGATCACTGAGCTTGATCATGGTGCTATTAGAAAACGTGTGTGAAACTCATTACAGATTGACGTCTGAGTAGTCGTGGCCGAGTGGTTAAGGCGATGAGCTTGAAATCCATTTGTGTCTCAACGCGCAGGTGCAAATCCTGCCGACTACGTCTATGTTTAAAATAACTTTTTGACCTTTTATCTTTGTTGTTCAATTTGCATGTTTACTAGTCTATTCCCCATGACAGTGATCTGTGATGGAGCGAGTTTCTAGGACCAAACTGACTTTATATTTGACTGTTCTTTAGATAATCTATTCTGGAGCAACATTACATGTGCGACTTGCCGCTAAATAAAAAAAGCATGGTGGGTGCCATCAGGTAAGAGGTTTTTCTCTTGATCTTGTCCAGCAGCCACAGACCGCTGTCCTGGCTAATGGACTGGGACATGCACTTTGCTTTGCACAAACCTTAAATTATCTCTCAGATGAAGCCTTTTACCATGCAATGCTAATCTTTATCGACTACTGGATGAACAGTTTTCTAACAGTATAAGTTTTGCAATTTATTTTTTTCACACTTTTTCCAAGTAACAGATACAGCAATCTTTTTACTAGCCACTTTTCATCAACATTTCAAACTGTCCTAGCTGTGATATCGTGGAAATGTTGGTAAATTTGTGGAATGAAAGGTTATAAGATATCAATTTACCATTGTGTATGATTGCAGATTTGCACTGCAGCTTTGGAGCCTGTTTTCGCCATCGTTCACGATTTCATATGCTTTATTCAGCATAACAAGCCGCAGCCATGACTGTGTCATGGTTGGTTTCATGGTGTAATGGTTAGCACTCTCGACTTTGAATCCAGAGTGCATTTCGATTTTTCCATCTGCACTCAGATCGACGATGCCAAATGTTTATGATGAAACAAGCAATTTAAAATCCACATAATAAAAGACAAAAAAAGAGTTCAAGGATTCATGGTCAAAGCTGTCAATATCACTCATTGTCTATGTCATACCAAGCAATCTCATACTCTGTGACTTGAGTCAATATTCACATAACACTCTTTCCAAGTGGGTGAATCTGACAAGGATTTGAAGCCAAAATGGCTTCAGGAAGTGTTTTTGATTTTTCTCTAAGCCATCTTTTCTTGTGTTTTCCAGAATTTCCTAAAGTGCCTTATAAACATTTTTGGTGGTGTTTTTCTAAAAATTCTTTTCGGCGTCTTTTGAATGTGTTTTGTGGCTTTTTTTGTAGCACACAAAAGTCAATCAGGATCCTTTATAGGGTCTTTCGAACCTTACCGTTGACTTGTATTATAGGTATGGAGCTGTTCAAAGTGAAAAACAGCTGAAGATTGATATGGTAATTTCAGTTAACCGCTGGACATTTTTAGAAACTTGAGATGGTTAATAGACGCTCCAAAACCTGATCAAATGAACATCAAGTCTTTTTTACTTGGAAATGATTATGTTCAGTCTTCTCAGCATTTTTGGATTATTTTTAAGGATGTTTTTGGAGCTGACTGACTCCAAATCCACATTATGAAGAGGGAAAAGCTTTAAACTGTGAATGGTTCCCATTGATGATGACTTTAAATCAGATTTTTGCATTTTACTGAGACCTTGTATTTTCTTTTCATTTTCTGAGATGTCTTCCAGAGGGGTGATCGCTGAGCTTGATCATGGTGCTATTAGAAAACATGTGTGAAACTCATAACAGCTTGACGTCCGAGTAGTCGTGGCCGAGTGGTTAAGGCGATGGACTAGAAATCCATTGGGGTCTCCCCGCGCTGGTTCAAATCCTGCCGACTACATCTATGTTTCAATAACTTTTTGACCTTTTATCTTTGTTGTTCAATTTGCATGTTTACTAGTCTATTCCCCATGACAGTGATCTGTGATGGAGCGAGTTTCTAGGACCAAACTGACTTTATCTTTGACTGTTCTTTAGATAATCTATTCTGGAGCAACATTACATGTGCGACTTGCTGCTAATCAAAAGAAGCACCGTGGGTGCCATCAGGTAAGAGGTTTTTCTCTCGATCTTGTCCAGCAGCCACAGACCGCTGTCCTGGCTAATGGACTGGGACATGCACTTTGATTTGCACAAACCTTAAATTATCTCTCAGATGAAGCCTTTTACCATGCAATGCTAATCTTTATCGACTACTGGATGAACAGTTTTCTAACAGTATAAGTTTTGCAATTTATTTTTTTCACACTTTTTCCAAGTAACAGATACAGCAATCTTTTTACTAGCCACTTTTCATCAACATTTCAAACTGCGCTAGCTGTGATATCGTGGAAATGTTGGTAAATTTGTGGAATGAAAGGTTATAAGATATCAATTTACCATTGTGTATGATTGCAGATTTGCACTGCAGCTTTGGAGCCTGTTTTCACCATCGTTCACAATTTCATATGCTTTATTCAGCAAAACAAGCCGCAGCCATGGTTGCGTCATGGTTGGTTCCATGGTGTAATGGTTAGCACTCTGGATTTTGGATCCAGTCATCTGAGTTGAAATCTCAGTAGAACCTGAGCACACATTTTGATTTTTCCATCTGCACTCAGATCGACGATGCCCAATGTTTATGATGAAACAAGCAATTTAAAATACACATAATAAAAGACAAAAAAAGAGTTCAAGGATTCATGGAATACCATGGTCAAAGCTGTCAATCAAGTATAATTAGCAAAAATTAAAATTGTCTGTCACTCATTTTCTATGTCATATGAAGCAATCTCATACTCTGTGACTTGAGTCAATATTCACATAACACTGTTTCCAAGTGGGTGAATCTGACAAAGATTTGAAGCCAAAATGGCTTCAGGAAGTGTTTTTGATTTTTCTCTAAGCCATCTTTTCTTGTGTTTTCCAGAATTTCCTAAAGTGCCTAATAAACATTTTTGGTGGTGTTTTTCTAAAAATTCTTTTCGGCGTCTTTTGAATGTGTTTTGTGGCTTTTTTTGTAGCACACAAAAGTCAATCAGGACCCTTTATAGGGTCTTTCGAACCTTACCCTTGACTTGTATTATAGGTATGGAGCTGTTCAAAGTGAAAAACATCTGAAGATTGATATGGTAATTTCAGTTAACCGCTGGACATTTTTGGAAGCTTGAGATGGTTAATAGACGCTCCAAAGCCTGATCAAATGAACATCAAGTCTTTTTTACTTGGAAATGATTATGTTCAGTCTTCTCAGCTTTTTCGGATTATTTTTAAGGATGTTTTTGGAGCTGACTGACTCCAAATCCACATTATGAAGAGGGAAAAGCTTTAAACAGTGAATGGTTCCCATTGATGATGATGACTTTAAATCAGATTTTTGCATTTTACTAAGACCTTGTATTTTCTTTTCTTTTTCTGAGATGTCTTCCAGAGGGTTGATCACTGAGCTTGATCATGGTGCTATTAGAAAACGTGTGTGAAACTCATTACAGCTTGACGTCTGAGTAGTCGTGGCCGAGTGGTTAAGGCGATGAGCTTGAAATCCATTGGTGTCTCCACGCGCAGGTGCAAATCCTGCCGACTACGTCTATGTTTAAAATAACTTTTTGACCTTTTATCTTTGTTGTTCAATTTGCATGTTTACTAGTCTATTCCCCATGACAGTGATCTGTGATGGAGCGAGTTTCTAGGACCAAACTGACTTTATCTTTGACTGTTCTTTAGATAATCTATTCTGGAGCAACATTACATGTGCGACTTGCCGCTAATCAAAAGAAGCACCGTGGGTGCCATCAGGTAAGAGGTTTTTCTCTTGATCTTGTCCAGCAGCCACAGACCGCTGTCCTGGCTAATGGACTGGGACATGCACTTTGATTTGCACAAACCTTAAATTATCTCTCAGATGAAGCCTTTTACCATGCAATGCTAATCTTTATCAACTACTGGATGAACAGTTTTCTAACAGTATAAGTTTTGCAATTTATTTTTTTCACACTTTTTCCAAGTAACAGATACAGCAATCTTTTTACTAGCCACTTTTCATCAACATTTCAAACTGTCCTAGCTGTGATATCATGGAAATGTTGGTAAATTTGTGGAATGAAAGGTTATAAGATATCAATTTACCATTGTGTATGATTGCAGATTTGCACTGCAGCTTTGGAGCCTGTTTTCGCCATCGTTCACGATTTCATATGCTTTATTCAGCACAACAAGCCGCAGCCATGACTGTGTAATGGTTGGTTCCATGGTGTAATGGTTAGCACTCTGGACTTTGAATCCTGTGATCTGAGTTCAAATCTCAGTGGAACCTGGGCACACATTTCGATTTTTCCATCTGCACTCAGATCGACGATGCCCAATGTTTATGATGAAACAAGCAATTTAAAATCCACATAATAAAAGACAAAAAAAGAGTTCAAGGATTCATGGTCAAAGCTGTCAATCAAGGAGGATTAGCCAAAATTAAAATTGTCTATATCACTCATTGTCTATGTCATACCAAGCAATCTCATACTCTGTGACTTGAGTCAATATTCACATAACACTCTTTCCAAGTGGGTGAATCTGACAAGGATTTGAAGTCAAAATGGCTTCAGGAAGTGTTTTTGATTTTTCTCTAAGCCATCTTTTCTTGTGTTTTCCAGAATTTCCTAAAGTGCCTTATAAACATTTTTGGTGGTGTTTTTCTAAAAATTCTTTTCGGCGTCTTTTGAATGTGTTTTGTGGCTTTTTTTGTAGCACACAAAAGTCAATCAGGACCCTTTATAGGGTCTTTCGAACCTTACCGTTGACTTGTATTATAGGTATGGAGCTGTTCAAAGTGAAAAACAGCTGAAGATTGATATGGTAATTTCAGTTAACCGCTGGACGTTTTTGGAAACTTGAGATGGTTAATAGACACTCCAAAGCCTGATCAAATGAACATCAAGTCTTTTTTACTTGGAAATGATTATGTTCAGTCTTCTCAGCATTTTTGGATTATTTTTAAGGATGTTTTTGGAGCTGACTGACTCCAAATCCACATTATGAAGAGGGAAAAGCTTTAAACTGTGAATGGTTCCCATTGATGATGACTTTAAATCAGATTTTTGCATTTTACTGAGACCTTGTATTTTCTTTTCATTTTCTGAGATGTCTTCCAGAGGGGTGATCACTGAGCTTGATCATGGTGCTATTAGAAAACATGTGTGAAACTCATAACAGCTTGACGTCCGAGTAGTCGTGGCCGAGTGGTTAAGGCGATGGACTAGAAATCCATTGGGGTCTCCCTGTGCAGGTTCAAAACCTGCTGACCATGTCTATGTTTCAATAACTTTTTGACCTTTTATCTTTGTTGTTCAATTTGCATGTTTACTAGTCTATTCCCCATGACAGTGATCTGTGATGGAGCGAGTTTCTAGGACCAAACTGACTTTATCTTTGACTGTTCTTTAGATAATCTATTCTGGAGCAACATTACATGTGCGACTTGCCGCTAATCAAAAGAAGCACCGTGGGTGCCATCAGGTAAGAGGTTTTTCTCTTGATCTTGTCCAGCAGCCACAGACCGCTGTCCTGGCTAATGGACTGGGACATGCACTTTGATTTACACAAACCTTAAATTATCTCTCAGATGAAGCCTTTTACCATGCAATACTAATCTTTATCAAATACTGGATGAACAGTTTTCTAACAGTATAAGTTTTGCAATTTATTTTTTTCACACTTTTTCCAAGTAACAGATACAGCAATCTTTTTACTAGCCACTTTTCATCAACATTTCAAACTGTCGTTGCTGTGATATCGTGGAAATGTTGGTAAATTTGTGGAATGAAAGGTTATAAGATATCAATTTACCATTGTGTATGATTGCAGATTTGCACTGCAGCTTTGGAGAATGTTTTCGCCATCGTTCACGATTTCATATGCTTTATTCAGCACAACAAGCCGCAGCCATGACTGTGTAATGGTTGGTTCCATGGTGTAATGGTTAGCACGCTGGACTTTGAATCATGTTATCTGACTTCAAATCTCAGTGGAACCTGGGCACACATTTCAATTTTTCCATCTGCACTCAGATCGACGATGCCCAATGTTTATGATGAAACAAGCAATTTAAAATCCACATAATAAAAGACAAAAAAAGAGTTCAAGGATTCATGGAATACCATGGTCAAAGGTGTCAATCAAGTAGGATTAGCAAAAATTAAAATTGTCTATGTCACTCATTGTCTATGTCATACCAAGCAATCTCATACTCTGTGACTTGAGTCAATATTCACATAACACTCTTTCCAAGTGGGTGAATCTGACAAGGATTTGAAGCCAAAATGGCTTCAGGAAGTGTTTTTGATTTTTCTCTAAGCCATCTTTTCTTGTGTTTTCCAGAATTTCCTAAAGTGCCTTATAAACATTTTTGGTGGTGTTTTTCTAAAAATTCTTTTCGGCGTCTTTTGAATGTGTTTTGTGGCATTTTTTGTAGCACACAAAAGTCAATCAGGACCCTTTATAGGGTCTTTCGAACCTTACCGTTGACTTGTATTATAGGTATGGAGCTGTTCAAAGTGAAAAACAGCTGAAGATTGATATGGTAATTTCAGTTAACCGCTGGACATTTTTGGAAACTTGAGATGGTTAATAGACGCTCCAAAGCCTGATCAAATGAACATCAAGTCTTTTTTACTTGGAAATGATTATGTTCAGTCTTCTCAGCATTTTTGGATTATTTTTAAGGATGTTTTTGGAGCTGACTGACTCCAAATCCACATTATGAAGAGGGAAAAGCTTTAAACTGTGAATGGTTCCCATTGATGATGACTTTAAATCAGATTTTTGCATTTTACTGAGACCTTGTATTTTCTTTTCATTTTCTGAGATGTCTTCCAGAGGGTTGATCACTGAGCTTGATCATGGTGCTATTAGAAAACATGTGTGAAACTCATAACAGCTTGACGTCCGAGTAGTCGTGGCCGAGTGGTTAAGGCTATGGACTAGAAATCCATTGGGGTCTCCCCGCGCAGGTTCAAATCCTGCCGACTACGTCTATGTTTCAATAATTTTTTGACCTTTTATCTTTGTTGTTCAATTTGCATGTTTACTAGTCTATTCCCCATGACAGTGATCTGTGATGGAGCGAGTTTCTAGGACCAAACTGACTTTATCTTTGACTGTTCTTTAGATAATCTATTCTGGAGCAACATTACATGTGCGACTTGCCGCTAATCAAAAGAAGCACCGTGGGTGCCATCAGGTAAGAGGTTTTTCTCTTGATCTTGTCCAGCAGCCACAGACCGCTGTCCTGGCTAATGGACTGGGACATGCACTTTGATTTGCACAAACCTTAAATTATCTCTCAGATGAAGCCTTTTACCATGCAGTGCTAATCTTTATCAACTACTGGATGAACAGTTTTCTAACAGTATAAGTTTTGCAATTTATTTTTTTTACAATTTTTCCAAGTAACATATACAGCAATCTTTTTACTAGCCACTTTTCATCAACATTTCAAACTGTCCTAGCTGTGATATCGTGGAAATGTTGGTAAATTTGTGGAATAAAAGGTTATAAGATATCAATTTACCATTGTGTATGATTGCAGATTTGCACTGCAGCTTTGGAGCCTGTTTTCGCCATCGTTCACGATTTCATATGCTTTATTCAGCACAACAAGCCGCAGCCATGACTGTGTAATGGTTGGTTCCATGGTGTAATGGTTAGCACTTTGGACTTTGAATCCTGTTATCTGAATTCAAATCTCAGTGGAACCTGGGCACATATTTCAATTTTTCCATCTGCACTCAGATCGACGATGCCCAATGTTTATTATGAAACAAGCAATTTAAAATACACATAATAAAAGACAAAAAAAGAGTTCAAGGATTCATGGAATACCATGGTCAAAGCTGTCAATCAAGTAGGATTAGCAAAAATTAAAATTGTCTATGTCACTCATTGTCTATGTCATACCAAGCAATCTCATACTCTGTGACTTGAGTCAATATTCACATAACACTCTTTCCAAGTGGGTGAATCTGACAAGGATTTGAAGCCAAAATGGCTTCAGGAAGTGTTTTTGATTTTTCTCTAAGCCATCTTTTCTTGTGTTTTCCAGAATTTCCTAAAGTGCCTTATAAACATTTTTGGTGGTGTTTTTCTAAAAATTCTTTTCGGCGTCTTTTGAATGTGTTTTGTGGCTTTTTTTGTAGCACACAAAAGTCAATCAGGACCCTTTATAGTGTCTTTCGAACCTTACCGTTGACTTGTATTATAGGTATGGAGCTGTTCAAAGTGAAAAACAGCTGAAGATTGATATGGTAATTTCAGTTAACCGCTGGACATTTTTGGAAACTTGAGATGGTTAATAGACGCTCCAAAGCCTGATCAAATGAACATCATGTTTTTTTTACTTGGAAATGATTATGTTCAGTCTTCTCAGCATTTTTGGATTATTTTTAAGGATGTTTTTGGAGCTGACTGACTCCAAATCCACATTATGAAGAGGGAAAAGCTTTAAACTGTGAATGGTTCCCATTGATGATGACTTTAAATCAGATTTTTGCATTTTACTGAGACCTTGTATTTTCTTTTCATTTTCTGAGATGTCTTCGAGAGGGTTGATCACTGAGCTTGATCATGGTGCTATTAGAAAACATGTGTGAAACTCATAACAGCTTGACGTCCGAGTAGTCGTGGCTGAGTGGAAATCCATTGGGGTCTCCCCGCGCAGGTTCAAATCCTGCCGACTACGTCTATGTTTCAAAAACTTTTTGACCTTTTATCTTTGTTGTTCAATTTGCATGTTTACTAGTCTATTCCCCATGACAGTGATCTGTGATGGAGCGAGTTTCTAGGACCAAACTGACTTTATCTTTGACTGTTCTTTAGATAATCTATTCTGGAGCAACATTACATGTGCGACTTGCCGCTAATCAAAAGAAGCACCGTGGGTGCCATCAGGTAAGAGGTTTTTCTCTCGATCTTGTCCAGCAGCCACAGACCGCTGTCCTGGCTAATGGACTGGGACATGCACTTTGATTTGCACAAACCTTAAATTATCTCTCAGATGAAGCCTTTTACCATGCAATGCTAATCTTTATCGACTACTGGATGAACAGTTTTCTAACAGTATAAGTTTTGCAATTTATTTTTTTCACACTTTTTCCAAGTAACAGATACAGCAATCTTTTTACTAGCCACTTTTCATCAACATTTCAAACTGCGCTAGCTGTGATATCGTGGAAATGTTGGTAAATTTGTGGAATGAAAGGTTATAAGATATCAATTTACCATTGTGTATGATTGCAGATTTGCACTGCAGCTTTGGAGCCTGTTTTCGCCATCGTTCACGATTTCATATGCTTTATTCAGCAAAACAAGCCGCAGCCATGATTGAGTAATGGTTGGTTCCATGGTGTAATGGTTAGCACTCTGGACTTTGAATCCATTGATCTGAGTTCAAATCTCAGTAGAACCTGGGCACACATTTCGATTTTTCCATCTGCACTCAGATCGACGATGCCCAATGTTTATGATGAAACAAGCAATTTAAAATCCACATAATAAAAGACAAAAAAAGAGTTCAAGGATTCATGGAATACCATGGTCAAAGCAGTAGGATTAGGATCAAGAAGGATTAGCAAAAATTAAAATTGTCTATGTCATACCAAACAATCTCATACTCTGTGAATATAGTCAATATTCACATAACACTCTTTCCAAGTGGGTGAATCTGACAAGGATTTGAAGCCAAAATGGCTTCAGGAAGTGTATTTGATTTTTCTCTAAACCATCTTTTCTTGTGTTTTCCAGAATTTCCTAAAGTGCCTTATAAACATTTTTGGTGGTGTTTTTCTAAAAATTCTTTTCGGCGTCTTTTGAATGTGTTTTGTGGCTTTTTTTGTAGCACACAAAAGTCAATCAGGACCCTTTATAGGGTCTTTCGAACCTCACCCTTGACTTGTATTATAGGTATGGAGCTTTTCAAAGTGAAAAACAGCTGAAGATTGATATGATAATTTCAGTTAACCGCTGCACATTTTTGGAAACTTGAAATGGTTAATAGACGCTCCAAAGCCTGATCAAATGAACATCAAGTCTTTTTTACTTGGAAATGATTATGTTCAGTCTTCTCAGCATTTTTGGATTATTTTTAAGGATGTTTTTGGAGCTGACTGACTCCAAATCGACATTATGAAAAGGGAAAAGCTTTAAACTGTGAATGCTTCCAATTGATGATGACTTTAAATCAGATTTTTGCATTTTACTGAGACCTTGTATTTTCTTTTCATTTTCTGAGATGTCTTCCAGAGGGTTGATCACTGAGCTTGATCATGGTGCTATTAGAAAACGTGTGTAAAACTCATAACAGCTTTGTGGCCGAGTGGTTAAGGCGATGGGCTAGAAATCCATTGGGGTGTCCCCGCACAGATGCAAATCCTGCCGATTACGTCTATGTTTCAATAACTTTTTGACCTTTTATCTTTGTTGTTCAATTTGCATGTTTACTAGTCTTTTCCCCATGACAGTGATCTGTGATGGAGCGAGTTTCTAGGACCAAACTGACTTTATCTTTGACTGTTCTTTAGATAATCTATTCTGGAGCAACATTACATGTGCGACTTGCCGCTAATCAAAAGAAGCACCGTGGGTGCCATCAGGTAAGAGGTTTTTCTCTCGATCTTGTCCAGCAGCCACAGACCGCTGTCCTGGCTAATGGACTGGGACATGCACTTTGATTTGCACAAACCTTAAATTATCTCTCAGATGAAGCCTTTTACCATGCAATGCTAATCTTTATCGACTACTGGATGAACAGTTTTCTAACAGTATAAGTTTTGCAATTTATTTTTTTCACACTTTTTCCAAGTAACAGATACAGCAATCTTTTTACTAGCCACTTTTCATCAACATTTCAAACTGTCCTAGCTGTGATATCGTGGAAATGTTGGTAAATTTGTGGAATGAAAGGTTATAAGATATCAATTTACCATTGCGTATGATTGCAGATTTGCACTGCAGCTTTGGAGCCTGTTTTCGCCATCGTTCACGATTTCATATGCTTTATTCAGCACAACAAGCCGCAGCCATGACTGTGTATTGGTTGGTTCCATGGTGTAATGGTTAGCACTCTGGACTTTGAATACTGTGATCTGAGCTCAAATCTCAGTGGAACCTGGGCACTCATTTTGATTTTTCCATCTGCACTCAGATCGACGATGCCCAATGTTTATGATGAAACAAGCAATTTAAAATCCACATAATAAAAGACAAAAAAAGAGTTCAAGGATTCATGGAATACCATGGTCAAAGCTGTCAATCAAGTAGGATTAGCAAAAATTAAAATTGTCTATGTCACTCATTGTCTATGTCATACCAAGCAATCTCATACTCTGTGACTTGAGTCAATATTCACATAACACTCTTTCCAAGTGGGTGAATCTGACAAGGATTTGAAGCCAAAATGGCTTCAGGAAGTGTTTTTGATTTTTCTCTAAGCCATCTTTTCTTGTGTTTTCCAGAATTTCCTAAAGTGCCTTATAAACATTTTTGGTGGTGTTTTTCTAAATATTCTTTTCGGCGTCTTTTGAATGTGTTTTGTGGCTTTTTTTGTAGCACACAAAAGTCAGTCAGGACCCTTTATAGGGTCTTTCGAACCTTACCGTTGACTTGTATTATAGGTATGGAGCTGTTCAAAGTGAAAAACAGCTGAAGATTGATATGGTAATTTCAGTTAACCACTGGACATTTTTGGAAACTTGAGATGGTTAATAGACGCTCCAAATCCTGATCAAATGAACATCAAGTCTTTTTTACTTGGAAATGATTAAGTTCAGTCTTCTCAGCATTTTCGGATTATTTTTAAGGATGTTTTTGGAGCTGACTGACTCCAAATCCACATTATGAAGAGGGAAAAGCTTTAAACTGTGAATGGTTCCCATTGATGATGACTTTAAATCAGATTTTTGCATTTTTCTGAGACCTTGTATTTTCTTTTCATTTTCTGAGATGTCTTCCAGAGGGTTGATCACTGAGCTTGATCATGGTGCTATTAGAAAACATGTGTGAAACTCATAACAGATTGACATCCGAGTAGTCGTGGCCGAGTGGTTAAGGCGATGGACTAGAAATCCATTGCGGTCTCCCCGAGCAGGTTCAAATCCTGCCGACTACGTTTCAATTACTTTTTGACCTTTTATCTTTGTTGTTCAATTTGCATGTTTACTAGTCTATTCCCCATGACAGTGATCTGTGATGGAGCGAGTTTCTAGGACCAAACTGACTTTATCTTTGACTGTTCTTTAGATAATCTATTCTGGAGCAACATTAGATGTGCGACTTGCCGCTAATCAAAAGAAGCACCGTGGGTGCCATGAGGTAAGAGGTTTTTCTCTTGATCTTGTCCAGCAGCCACAGACCGCTGTCCTGGCTAATGGACTGGGACATGCACTTTGATTTGCACAAACCTTAAATTATCTCTCAGATGAAGCCTTTTACCATGCAATGCTAATCTTTATCAACTACTGGATGAACAGTTTTCTAACAGTATAAGTTTTGCAATTTATTTTTTTCACACTTTTTCCAAGTAACAGATACAGCAATCTTTTTAATAGCCACTTTTCATCAACATTTCAAACTGTCCTAGCTGTGATATCGTGGAAATGTTGGTAAATTTGTGGAATGAAAGGTTATAAGATATCAATTTACCATTGTGTATGATTGCAGATTTGCACTGCAGCTTTGGAGCCTGTTTTCGCCATCCTTCACGATTTCATATGCTTTATTCAGCACAACAAGCCGCAGCCATGAATGTGTCATGGTTGGTTCCATGGTGAAATGGTTAGCACTCTGGACTTTGAATCCTGTGATCTGAGTTCAAATCTCAGTGGAACCTGGGCACACAGTTCGTTTTTTCCATCTGCACTCAGATCGACGATGCCCAATGTTTATGATGAAACAAGCAATTTTAAATCCACATAATAAAAGACAAAAAAAGAGTTCAAGGATTCATGGAATACCATGGTCAAAGCTGTCAATCAAGTAGGATTAGCAAAAATTAAAATTGTCTATGTCACTCATTGTCTATGTCATACCAAGCAATCTCATACTCTGTGACTTGAGTCAATATTCACATAACACTCTTTCCAAGTGGGTGAATCTGACAAGGATTTGAAGCCAAAATGGCTTCAGGAAGTGTTTTTGATTTTTCTCTAAGCCATCTTTTCTTGTGTTTTCCAGAATTTCCTAAAGTGCCTTATAAACATTTTTGGTGGTGTTTTTCTAAAAATTCTTTTCGGCGTCTTTTGAATGTGTTTTGTGGCTTTTTTTGTAACACACAAAAGTCAATCAGGACCCTTTATAGGGTCTTTCGATCCTTACCGTTGACTTGTATTATAGGTATGGAGCTGTTCAAAGTGAAAAACAGCTGAAGATTGATATGGTAATTTCAGTTAACCGATGGACATTTTTGGAAACTTGAGATGTTTAATAGACGCTCCAAATCCTGATCAAATGAACATCAAGTCTTTTTTACTTGGAAATGATTAAGTTCAGTCTTCTCAGCATTTTCGGATTATTTTTAAGGATGTTTTTGGAGCTGACTGACTCCAAATCCACATTATGAAGAGGGAAAAGCTTTAAACTGTGAATGGTTCCCATTGATGATGACTTTAAATCAGATTTTTGCATTTTTCTGAGACCTTGTATTTTCTTTTCATTTTCTGAGATGTCTTCCAGAGGGTTGATCACTGAGCTTGATCATGGTGCTATTAGAAAACATGTGTGAAACTCATAACAGCTCGACGTCTGAGTAGTCGTGGCCGAGTGGTTAAGGCGATGGACTAGAAATTCATTGGGGTCTCCCCGCGCAGGTTCAAATCCTGCCGACTACGTTTCAATAACTTTTTGACCTTTTATCTTTGTTGTTCAATTTGCATGTTTACTAGTCTATTCCCCATGACAGTGATCTGTGATGGAGCGAGTTTCTAGGACCAAACTGACTTTATCTTTGACTGTTCTTTAGATAATCTATTCTGGAGCAATATTACATGTGCGACTTGCCGCTAATCAAAAGAAGCACCATGGGTGCCATCAGGTAAGAGGTTTTTCTCTTGATCTTGTCCAGCAGCCACAGACCGCTGTCCTGGCTAATGGACTGGGACATGCACTTTGATTTGCACAAACCTTAAATTATCTCTCAGATGAAGCCTTTTACCATGCAATGCTAATCTTTATCAACTACTGGATGAACAGTTTTCTAACAGTATAAGTTTTGCAATTTATTTTTTTCACACTTTTTCCAAGTAACACATACAGCAATCTTTTTACTAGCCACTTTTCATCAACATTTCAAACTGTCCTAGCTGTGATATCGTGGAAATGTTGGTAAATTTGTGGAATGAAAGGTTATAAGATATCAATTTACCATTGCGTATGATTGCAGATTTGCACTGCAGCTTTGGAGCCTGTTTTCGCCATCGTTCACGATTTCAAATGCTTTATTCAGCACAACAAGCCGCAGCCATGACTTTGTAGTGGTTGGTTCCATGGTGTAATGGTTAGCACTCTGGACTTTGAATCCTGTGATCTGAGCTCAAATCTCAGTGGAACCTGGGCACTCATTTCGATTTTTCCATCTGCACTCAGATCGACGATGCCCAATGTTTATGATGAAACAAGCAATTTAAAATACACATAATAAAAGACAAAAAAAGAGTTCAAGGATTCAAGTAATACCATGGTCAAAGCTGTCAATCAAGTAGGATTAGCAAAAATTAAAATTTTCTGTCACTCATTGTCTATGTCATACCAAGCAATCTCATACTCTGTGACTTGAGTCAATATTCACATAACACTCTTTCCAAGTGGGTGAATCTGACAAGGATTTGAAGCCAAAATGGCTTCAGGAAGTGTTTTTGATTTTTCTCTAAGCCATCTTTTCTTGTGTTTTCCAGAATTTCCTAAAGTGCCTTTAAACATTTTTGGTGGTGCTTTTCTAAAAATTCTTTTCGGCGTCTTTTGAATGTGTTTTGTGGCTTTTTTTGTAGCACAAAAAAAAGTCAATCAGGACCCTTTATAGGGTCTTTCGAACCTTACCGTTGACTTGTATTATAGGTATGGAGCTGTTCAAAGTGAAAAACATCTGAAGATTGATATGGTAATTTCAGTTAACCGCTGGACATTTTTGGAAACTTGTGATGGTTAATAGATGCTCCAAAGCCTGATCAAATGAACATCAAGTCTTTTTTACTTGGAAATGATTATGTTCAGTCTTCTCAGCATTTTTGGATTATTTTTAAGGATGTTTTTGGAGCTGACTGACTCCAAATCCACATTATGAAGAGGGAAAAGCTTTAAACTGCGAATGGTTCCAATTGATGATGACTTTAAATCAGATTTTTGCATTTTACTGAGACCTTGTATTTTCTTTTCATTTTCTGA
Organism: Dendrobates tinctorius; assembly: GCF_039654945.1. Lineage (NCBI taxonomy): Eukaryota > Metazoa > Chordata > Amphibia > Anura > Dendrobatidae > Dendrobates > Dendrobates tinctorius. The sequence continues at coordinate 7,519,842 of NW_027361716.1, forward strand.
GATGTCTTCCAGAGGGTTGATCACTGAGCGTGATCATGGTGCTATTAGAAAACATGTGTGAAGCTCATAACAGCTTGACGTCCGAGTAGTCGTGGCCGAGTGGTTAAGGCGATGGACTTGAAATCCATTGGGGTCTCCCCGCGCAGGTTCAAATCCTGGCGACTACGTCTATGTTTCAATAACTTTTTTACCTTTTATCTTTGTTGTTCAATTTGCATGTTTACTAGTCTATTCCCCATGACAGTGATCTGTGATGGAGCGAGTTTCTAGGACCAAACTGACTTTATCTTTGACTGTTCTTTAGATAATCTATTCTGGAGCAACATTACATGTGCGACTTGCCGCTAATCAAAAGAAGCACCGTGGGTGCCATCAGGTAAGAGGTTTTTCTCTTGATCTTGTCCAGCAGCCACAGACCGCTGTCCTGGCTAATGGACTGGGACATGCACTTTGATTTGCACAAACCTTAAATTATCTCTCAGATGAAGCCTTTTACCATGCAATGCTAATCTTTATCGACTACTGGATGAACAGTTTTCTAACAGTATAAGTTTTGCAATTTATTTTTTTCACACTTTTTCCAAGTAACAGATACAGCAATCTTTTTACTAGCCACTTTTCATCAACATTTCAAACTGTCCTAGCTGTGATATCGTGGAAATGTTGGTAAATTTGTGGAATGAAAGGTTATAAGATATCAATTTACCATTGTGTATGATTGCAGATTTGCACTGCAGCTTTGGAGCCTGTTTTCGCCTTCATTCACGATTTCATATGCTTTATTCAGCAAAACAAGCCGCAGCCATGATTGCGTTATGGTTGGTTCCATGGTGTAATGGTTAGCACTCTGGACTTTGAATCCAGTGATCTGAGTTCAAATCTCAGTGGAACCTGGGCACACATTTCGATTTTTCCATCTGCTCTCAGATCGACGATTCCCAATGTTTATGATGAAACAAGCAATTTAAAATCCACATAATAAAAGACAACAAAAGAGTTCAAGGATTCATGGTCAAAGCTGTCAATATCAATCATTGTCTATTTCATACCAAGCAATCTCATACTCTGTGACTTGAGTCAATATTCACATAACACTCTTTCCAAGTGGGTGAATCTGACAAGGATTTGAAGCCAAAATGGCTTCAGGAAGTGTTTTTGATTTTTCTCTAAGCCATCTTTTCTTGTGTTTTCCAGAATTTCCTAAAGTGCCTTATAAACATTTTTGGTGGTGTTTTTCTAAAAATTCTTTTCGGCGTCTTTTGAATGTGTTTTGTGGCTTTTTTTGTAGCATACAAAAGTCAATCAGGACCCTTTATAGGGTCTTTCGAACCTTACCGTTGACTTGTATTAAAGGTATGGAGCTGTTCAAAGTGAAAAACAGCTGAAGATTGATATGGTAATGTCAGTTAACCGCTGGACATTTTTGGAAACTTGAGATGTTTAATAGACGCTCCAAAGCCTAATCAAATGAACATCAAGTCTTTTTTACTTGGAAATGATTATGTTCAGTCTTCTCAGCATTTTTGGATTATTTTTAAGGATGTTTTTGGAGCTGACTGACTCCAAATCCACATTATGAAGAGGGAAAAGCTTTAAACTGTGAATGGATCCCATTGATGATCACTTTAAATCAGATTTTTGCATTTTACTGAGACCTTGTATTTTCTTTTCATTTTCTGAGATGTCTTCCAGAGTGTTGATCACTGAGCTTGATCATGGTGCTATTAGAAAACATGTGTGAAACTCATAACAGCTTGACGTCCGAGTAGTCGTGGCCGAGTGGTTAAGGCGATGGACTAGAAATCCATTGGGGTCTCCCCGCGCAGGTTCAAATCCTGCCGACTACGTTTCATTAACTTTTTGACCTTTTATCTTTGTTGTTCAATTTGCATGTTTACTAGTCTATTCCCCATGACAGTGATCTGTGATGGAGCGAGTTTCTAGGACCAAACTGACTTTATCTTTGACTGTTCTTTAGATAATCTATTCTGGAGCAACATTAGATGTGCGACTTGCCGCTAATCAAAAGAAGCACCGTGGGTGCCATGAGGTAAGAGGTTTTTCTCTTGATCTTGTCCAGCAGCCACAGACCGCTGTCCTGGCTAATGGACTGGGACATGCACTTTGATTTGCACAAACCTTAAATTATCTCTCAGATGAAGCCTTTTACCATGCAATGCTAATCTTTATCAACTACTGGATGAACAGTTTTCTAACAGTATAAGTTTTGCAATTTATTTTTTTCACACTTTTTCCAAGTAACAGATACAGCAATCTTTTTACTAGCCACTTTTCATCAACATTTCAAACTGTCCTAGCTGTGATATCGTGGAAATGTTGGTAAATTTGTGGAATGAAAGGTTATAAGATATCAATTTACCATTGTATATGATTGCAGATTTGCACTGCAGCTTTGGAGCCTGTTTTCGCCATCCTTCACGATTTCATATGCTTTATTCAGCACAACAAGCCGCAGCCATGAATGTGTCATGGTTGGTTCCATGGTGTAATGGTTAGCACTCTGGACTTTGAATCCTGTGATCTGAGTTCAAATCTCAGTGGAACCTGGGCACACAGTTCGTTTTTTCCATCTGCACTCAGATCGACGATGCCCAATGTTTATGACGAAACAAGCAATTTTAAATCCACATAATAAAAGACAAAAAAAGAGTTCAAGGATTCATGGAATACCATGGTCAAAGCTGTCAATCAAGTAGGATTAGCAAAAATTAAAATTGTCTATGTCACTCATTGTCTATGTCATACCAAGCAATCTCATACTCTGTGACTTGAGTCAATATTCACATAACACTCTTTCCAAGTGGGTGAATCTGACAAGGATTTGAAGCCAAAATGGCTTCAGGAAGTGTTTTTGATTTTTCTCTAAGCCATCTTTTCTTGTGTTTTCCAGAATTTCCTAAAGTGCCTTATAAACATTTTTGGTGGTGTTTTTCTAAAAATTCTTTTCGGCGTCTTTTGAATGTGTTTTGTGGCTTTTTTTGTAACACACAAAAGTCAATCAGGACCCTTTATAGGGTCTTTCGATCCTTACCGTTGACTTGTATTATAGGTATGGAGCTGTTCAAAGTGAAAAACAGCTGAAGATTGATATGGTAATTTCAGTTAACCGATGGACATTTTTGGAAACTTGAGATGTTTAATAGACGCTCCAAATCCTGATCAAATGAACATCAAGTCTTTTTTACTTGGAAATGATTAAGTTCAGTCTTCTCAGCATTTTCGGATTATTTTTAAGGATGTTTTTGGAGCTGACTGACTCCAAATCCACATTATGAAGAGGGAAAAGCTTTAAACTGTGAATGGTTCCCATTGATGATGACTTTAAATCAGATTTTTGCATTTTTCTGAGACCTTGTATTTTCTTTTCATTTTCTGAGATGTCTTCCAGAGGGTTGATCACTGAGCTTGATCATGGTGCTATTAGAAAACATGTGTGAAACTCATAACAGCTCGACGTCTGAGTAGTCGTGGCCGAGTGGTTAAGGCGATGGACTAGAAATTCATTGGGGTCTCCCCGCGCAGGTTCAAATCCTGCCGACTACGTTTCAATAACTTTTTGACCTTTTATCTTTGTTGTTCAATTTGCATGTTTACTAGTCTATTCCCCATGACAGTGATCTGTGATGGAGCGAGTTTCTAGGACCAAACAGACTTTATCTTTGACTGTTCTTTAGATAATCTATTCTGGAGCAATATTACATGTGCGACTTGCTGCTAATCAAAAGAAGCACCGTGGGTGCCATCAGGTAAGAGGTTTTTCTCTTGATCTTGTCCAGCAGCCACAGACCGCTGTCCTGGCTAATGGACTGTGACATGCACTTTGATTTGCACAAACCTTAAATTATCTCTCAGATGAAGCCTTTTACCATGCAATGCTAATCTTTATCAACTACTGGATGAACAGTTTTCTAACAGTATAAGTTTTGCAATTTATTTTTTTCACACTTTTTCCAAGTAACAGATACAGCAATCTTTTTACTAGCCACTTTTCATCAACATTTCAAACTGTCCTAGCTGTGATATCGTGGAAATGTTGGTAAATTTGTGGAATGAAAGGTTATAAGATATCAATTTACCATTGCGTATGATTGCAGATTTGCACTGCAGCTTTGGAGCCTGTTTTCGCCATCGTTCACGATTTCATATGCTTTATTCAGCACAACAAGCCGCAGCCATGACTGTGTAATGTTTGGTTCCATGGTGTAATGGTTAGCACTCTGGACTTTGAATACTGTGATCTGAGCTCAAATCTCAGTGGAACCTGGGCACTCATTTTGATTTTTCCATCTGCACTCAGATCGACGATGCCCAATGTTTATGATGAAACAAGCAATTTAAAATCCACATAATAAAAGACAAAAAAAGAGTTCAAGGATTCAAGTAATACCATGGTCAAAGCTGTCAATCAAGTAGGATTAGCAAAAATTAAAATTGTCTATGTCACTCATTGTCTATGTCATACCAAGCAATCTCATACTCTGTGACTTGAGTCAATATTCACATAACACTCTTTCCAAGTGGGTGAATCTGACAAGGATTTGAAGCCAAAATGGCTTCAGGAAGTGTTTTTGATTTTTCTCTAAGCCATCTTTTCTTGTGTTTTCCAGAATTTCCTAAAGTGCCTTATAAACATTTTTGGTGGTGTTTTTCTAAATATTCTTTTCGGCGTCTTTTGAATGTGTTTTGTGGCTTTTTTTGTAGCACACAAAAGTCAGTCAGGACCCTTTATAGGGTCTTTCGAACCTTACCGTTGACTTGTATTATAGGTATGGAGCTGTTCAAAGTGAAAAACAGCTGAAGATTGATATGGTAATTTCAGTTAACCACTGGACATTTTTGGAAACTTGAGATGGTTAATAGACGCTCCAAATCCTGATCAAATGAACATCAAGTCTTTTTTACTTGGAAATGATTAAGTTCAGTCTTCTCAGCATTTTTGGATTATTTTTAAGGATGTTTTTGGAGCTGACTGACTCCAAATCCACATTATGAAGAGGGAAAAGCTTTAAACTGTGAATGGTTCCCATTGATGATGACTTTAAATCAGATTTTTGCATTTTTCTGAGACCTTGTATTTTCTTTTCATTTTCTGAGATGTCTTCCAGAGGGTTGATCACTGAGCTTGATCATGGTGCTATTAGAAAACATGTGTGAAACTCATAACAGATTGACATCCGAGTAGTCGTGGCCGAGTGGTTAAGGCGATGGACTAGAAATCCATTGCGGTCTCCCCGAGCAGGTTCAAATCCTGCCGACTACGTTTCAATTACTTTTTGACCTTTTATCTTTGTTGTTCAATTTGCATGTTTACTAGTCTATTCCCCATGACAGTGATCTGTGATGGAGCGAGTTTCTAGGACCAAACTGACTTTATCTTTGACTGTTCTTTAGATAATCTATTCTGGAGCAACATTAGATGTGCGACTTGCCGCTAATCAAAAGAAGCACCGTGGGTGCCATGAGGTAAGAGGTTTTTCTCTTGATCTTGTCCAGCAGCCACAGACCGCTGTCCTGGCTAATGGACTGGGACATGCACTTTGATTTGCACAAACCTTAAATTATCTCTCAGATGAAGCCTTTTACCATGCAATGCTAATCTTTATCAACTACTGGATGAACAGTTTTCTAACAGTATAAGTTTTGCAATTTATTTTTTTCACACTTTTTCCAAGTAACAGATACAGCAATCTTTTTAATAGCCACTTTTCATCAACATTTCAAACTGTCCTAGCTGTGATATCGTGGAAATGTTGGTAAATTTGTGGAATGAAAGGTTATAAGATATCAATTTACCATTGCGTATGATTGCAGATTTGCACTGCAGCTTTGGAGCCTGTTTTCGCCATCGTTCACGATTTCATATGCTTTATTCAGCACAACAAGCCGCAGCCATGACTGTGTAATGGTTGGTTCCATGGTGTAATGGTTAGCACTCTGGACTTTGAATACTGTGATCTGAGCTCAAATCTCAGTGGAACCTGGGCACTCATTTTGATTTTTCCATCTGCACTCAGATCGACGATGCCCAATGTTTATGATGAAACAAGCAATTTAAAATCCACATAATAAAAGACAAAAAAAGAGTTCAAGGATTCAAGTAATACCATGGTCAAAGCTGTCAATCAAGTAGGATTAGCAAAAATTAAAATTGTCTATGTCACTCATTGTCTATGTCATACCAAGCAATCTCATACTCTGTGACTTGAGTCAATATTCACATAACACTCTTTCCAAGTGGGTGAATCTGACAAGGATTTGAAGCCAAAATGGCTTCAGGAAGTGTTTTTGATTTTTCTCTAAGCCATCTTTTCTTGTGTTTTCCAGAATTTCCTAAAGTGCCTTATAAACATTTTTGGTGGTGTTTTTCTAAATATTCTTTTCGACGTCTTTTGAATGTGTTTTGTGGCTTTTTTTGTAGCACACAAAAGTCAGTCAGGACCCTTTATAGGGTCTTTCGAACCTTACCGTTGACTTGTATTATAGGTATGGAGCTGTTCAAAGTGAAAAACAGCTGAAGATTGATATGGTAATTTCAGTTAACCACTGGACATTTTTGGAAACTTGAGATGTTTAATAGACGCTCCAAATCCTGATCAAATGAACATCAAGTCTTTTTTACTTGGAAATGATTAAGTTCAGTCTTCTCAGCATTTTCGGATTATTTTTAAGGATGTTTTTGGAGCTGACTGACTCCAAATCCACATTATGAAGAGGGAAAAGCTTTAAACTGTGAATGGTTCCCATTGATGATGACTTTAAATCAGATTTTTGCATTTTTCTGAGACCTTGTATTTTCTTTTCATTTTCTGAGATGTCTTCCAGAGGGTTGATCACTGAGCTTGATCATGGTGCTATTAGAAAACATGTGTGAAACTCATAACAGCTCGACGTCTGAGTAGTCGTGGCCGAGTGGTTAAGGCGATGGACTAGAAATTCATTGGGGTCTCCGCGCGGAGGTTCAAATCCTGCCGACTACGTTTCAATAACTTTTTGACCTTTTATCTTTGTTGTTCAATTTGCATGTTTACTAGTCTATTCCCCATGACAGTGATCTGTGATGGAGCGAGTTTCTAGGACCAAACTGACTTTATCTTTGACTGTTCTTTAGATAATCTATTCTGGAGCAATATTACATGTGCGACTTGCCGCTAATCAAAAGAAGCACCATGGGTGCCATCAGGTAAGAGGTTTTTCTCTTGATCTTGTCCAGCAGCCACAGACCGCTGTCCTGGCTAATGGACTGGGACATGCACTTTGATTTGCACAAACCTTAAATTATCTCTCAGATGAAGCCTTTTACCATGCAATGCTAATCTTTATCAACTACTGGATGAACAGTTTTCTAACAGTATAAGTTTTGCAATTTATTTTTTTCACACTTTTTCCAAGTAACACATACAGCAATCTTTTTACTAGCCACTTTTCATCAACATTTCAAACTGTCCTAGCTGTGATATCGTGGAAATGTTGGTAAATTTGTGGAATGAAAGGTTATAAGATATCAATTTACCATTGCGTATGATTGCAGATTTGCACTGCAGCTTTGGAGCCTGTTTTCGCCATCGTTCACGATTTCAAATGCTTTATTCAGCACAACAAGCCGCAGCCATGACTTTGTAGTGGTTGGTTCCATGGTGTAATGGTTAGCACTCTGGACTTTGAATCCTGTGATCTGAGCTCAAATCTCAGTGGAACCTGGGCACTCATTTCGATTTTTCCATCTGCACTCAGATCGACGATGCCCAATGTTTATGATGAAACAAGCAATTTAAAATACACATAATAAAAGACAAAAAAAGAGTTCAAGGATTCAAGTAATACCATGGTCAAAGCTGTCAATCAAGTAGGATTAGCAAAAATTAAAATTTTCTGTCACTCATTGTCTATGTCATACCAAGCAATCTCATACTCTGTGATTTGAGTCAATATTCACATAACACTCTTTCCAAGTGGGTGAATCTGACAAGGATTTGAAGCCAAAATGGCTTCAGGAAGTGTTTTTGATTTTTCTCTAAGCCATCTTTTCTTGTGTTTTCCAGAATTTCCTAAAGTGCCTTTAAACATTTTTGGTGGTGCTTTTCTAAAAATTCTTTTCGGCGTCTTTTGAATGTGTTTTGTGGCTTTTTTTGTAGCACAAAAAAAAGTCAATCAGGACCCTTTATAGGGTCTTTCGAACCTTACCGTTGACTTGTATTATAGGTATGGAGCTGTTCAAAGTGAAAAACATCTGAAGATTGATATGGTAATTTCAGTTAACCGCTGGACATTTTTGGAAACTTGTGATGGTTAATAGATGCTCCAAAGCCTGATCAAATGAACATCAAGTCTTTTTTACTTGGAAATGATTATGTTCAGTCTTCTCAGCATTTTTGGATTATTTTTAAGGATGTTTTTGGAGCTGACTGACTCCAAATCCACATTATGAAGAGGGAAAAGCTTTAAACTGCGAATGGTTCCAATTGATGATGACTTTAAATCAGATTTTTGCATTTTACTGAGACCTTGTATTTTCTTTTCATTTTCTGAGATGTCTTCCAGAGGGTTGATCACTGAGCGTGATCATGGTGCTATTAGAAAACATGTGTGAAGCTCATAACAGCTTGACGTCCGAGTAGTCGTGGCCGAGTGGTTAAGGCGATGGACTTGAAATCCATTGGGGTCTCCCCGCGCAGGTTCAAATCCTGGCGACTACGTCTATGTTTCAATAACTTTTTTACCTTTTATCTTTGTTGTTCAATTTGCATGTTTACTAGTCTATTCCCCATGACAGTGATCTGTGATGGAGCGAGTTTCTAGGACCAAACTGACTTTATCTTTGACTGTTCTTTAGATAATCTATTCTGGAGCAACATTACATGTGCGACTTGCCGCTAATCAAAAGAAGCACCGTGGGTGCCATCAGGTAAGAGGTTTTTCTCTTGATCTTGTCCAGCAGCCACAGACCGCTGTCCTGGCTAATGGACTGGGACATGCACTTTGATTTGCACAAACCTTAAATTATCTCTCAGATGAAGCCTTTTACCATGCAATGCTAATCTTTATCGACTACTGGATGAACAGTTTTCTAACAGTATAAGTTTTGCAATTTATTTTTTTCACACTTTTTCCAAGTAACAGATACAGCAATCTTTTTACTAGCCACTTTTCATCAACATTTCAAACTGTCCTAGCTGTGATATCGTGGAAATGTTGGTAAATTTGTGGAATGAAAGGTTATAAGATATCAATTTACCATTGTGTATGATTGCAGATTTGCACTGCAGCTTTGGAGCCTGTTTTCGCCTTCATTCACGATTTCATATGCTTTATTCAGCAAAACAAGCCGCAGCCATGATTGCGTTATGGTTGGTTCCATGGTGTAATGGTTAGCACTCTGGACTTTGAATCCAGTGATCTGAGTTCAAATCTCAGTGGAACCTGGGCACACATTTCGATTTTTCCATCTGCTCTCAGATCGACGATTCCCAATGTTTATGATGAAACAAGCAATTTAAAATCCACATAATAAAAGACAACAAAAGAGTTCAAGGATTCATGGTCAAAGCTGTCAATATCAATCATTGTCTATTTCATACCAAGCAATCTCATACTCTGTGACTTGAGTCAATATTCACATAACACTCTTTCCAAGTGGGTGAATCTGACAAGGATTTGAAGCCAAAATGGCTTCAGGAAGTGTTTTTGATTTTTCTCTAAGCCATCTTTTCTTGTGTTTTCCAGAATTTCCTAAAGTGCCTTATAAACATTTTTGGTGGTGTTTTTCTAAAAATTCTTTTCGGCGTCTTTTGAATGTGTTTTGTGGCTTTTTTTGTAGCATACAAAAGTCAATCAGGACCCTTTATAGGGTCTTTCGAACCTTACCGTTGACTTGTATTAAAGGTATGGAGCTGTTCAAAGTGAAAAACAGCTGAAGATTGATATGGTAATGTCAGTTAACCGCTGGACATTTTTGGAAACTTGAGATGTTTAATAGACGCTCCAAAGCCTAATCAAATGAACATCAAGTCTTTTTTACTTGGAAATGATTATGTTCAGTCTTCTCAGCATTTTTGGATTATTTTTAAGGATGTTTTTGGAGCTGACTGACTCCAAATCCACATTATGAAGAGGGAAAAGCTTTAAACTGTGAATGGATCCC
>NW_027361716.1:7532500-7540000 GCF_039654945.1 Dendrobates tinctorius
TGTGTATGATTGCAGATTTGCACTGCAGCTTTGGAGCCTGTTTTCGCCATCGTTCACGATTTCATATGCTTTATTCAGCACAACAAGCCGCAGTGATGACTGTGTAATGGTTGGTTCCATGGTGTAATGGTTAGTACTCTGGACTTTAAATCCTGTGATCTGAGTTCAAATGTCAGTGGGACATGGGCACACATTTCGATTTTTCCATCTGCACTCAGATCGACGGTCCCCAATGTTTATGATGAAACAAGCAATTTAAAATCCACATAATAAAATACAAAAAAAGAGTTCAAGGATTCATGGAATACCATGGTCAAAGCTGTTAATCAAATAGGATTAGCAAAAATTAAAATTGTCTATGTCATACCAAGCAATCTCATACTCTGTGACTTGAGTCAATATTCACATAACACTCTTTCCAAGTGGGTGAATCTGACAAGGATTTGAAGCCAAAATGGCTTCAGGAAGTGTTTTTGATTTTTCTCTAAGCCATCTTTTCTTGTGTTTTCCAGAATTTCCTAAAGTGCCTTATAAACATTTTTGGTGGTGTTTTTCTAAAAATTCTTTTCGGCGTCTTTTGAATGTGTTTTGTGGCATTTTTTGTAACACACAAAAGTCAATCAGGACCCTTTATAGGGTCTTTCGAACCTTACCGTTGACTTGTATTAAAGGTATGGAGCTGTTCAAAGTGAAAAACAGCTGAAGATTGATATGGTAATTTCAGTTAACCGCTGGACATTTTTGGAAACTTGAGATGTTTAATAGACGCTCCAAAGCCTGATCAAATGAACATCAAGTCTTTTTTACTTGGAAATGATTATGTTCAGTCTTCTCAGCATTTTTGGATTATTTTTAAGGATGTTTTTGGAGATGACTGACTCCAAATCCACATTATGAAGAGGGAAAAGCTTTAAACTGTGAATGGTTCCCATTGATGATGACTTTAAATCAGATTTTTGCATTTTACTGAGACCTTGTATTTTCTTTTCATTTTCTGAGATGTCTTCCAGAGTGTTGATCACTGAGCTTGATCATGGTGCTATTAGAAAACATGTGTGAAACTCATAACAGCTTGACGTCCGAGTAGTCGTGGCCGAGTGGTTAAGGCGATGGACTAAAAATCCATTGGCGTCTCCCCGCGCAGGTTCAAATCCTGCCGACTACGTCTATGTTTCAATAACTTTTTGACCTTTTATCTTTGTTGTTCAATTTGCATGTTTACTAGTCTATTCCCCATGACAGTGATCTGTGATGGAGCGAGTTTCTAGGACCAAACTGACTTTATCTTTGACTGTTCTTTAGATAATCTATTCTGGAGCAACATTACATGTGCGACTTGCCGCTAATCAAAAGAAGCACCGTGGGTGCCATCAGGTAAGAGGTTTTTCTCTTCATCTTGTCCAGCAGCCACAGACCGCTGTCCTGGCTAATGGACTGGGACATGCACTTTGATTTGCACAAACCTTAAATTATCTCTCAAATGAAGCCTTTTACCATGCAATGCTAATCTTTATCAACTACTGGATGAACAGTTTTCTAACAGTATAAGTTTTGCAATTTATTTTTTTCACACTTTTTCCAAGTAACAGATACAGCAATCTTTTTACTAGCCACTTTTCATCAACATTTCAAACTGTCCTAGCTGTGATATCGTGGAAATGTTGGTAAATTTGTGGAATGAAAGGTTATAAGATATCAATTTACCATTGTGTATGATTGCAGATTTGCACTGCAGCTTTGGAGCCTGTTTTCGCCATCGTTCACGATTTCATATGCTTTATTCAGCACAACAAGCCGCAGCCATGACTGTGTAATGGTTGGTTCCATGGTGTAATGGTTAGCACTCTGGACTTCGAATCCTGTGATCTGAGTTCAAATGTCAGTGGGACATGGGCACACATTTCGATTTTTCCATCTGCACTCAGATCGACGGTCCCCAATGTTTATGATGAAACAAGCAATTTAAAATCCACATAATAAAATACAAAAAAAGAGTTCAAGGATTCATGGAATACCATGGTCAAAGCTGTTAATCAAATAGGATTAGCAAAAATTAAAATTGTCTATGTCATACCAAGCAATCTCATACTCTGTGACTTGAGTCAATATTCACATAACACTCTTTCCAAGTGGGTGAATCTGACAAGGATTTGAAGCCAAAATGGCTTCAGGAAGTGTTTTTGATTTTTCTCTAAGCCATCTTTTCTTGTGTTTTCCAGAATTTCCTAAAGTGCCTTATAAACATTTTTGGTGGTGTTTTTCTAAAAATTCTTTTCGGCGTCTTTTGAATGTGTTTTGTGGCATTTTTTGTAACACACAAAAGTCAATCAGGACCCTTTATAGGGTCTTTCGAACCTTACCGTTGACTTGTATTAAAGGTATGGAGCTGTTCAAAGTGAAAAACAGCTGAAGATTGATATGGTAATTTCAGTTAACCGCTGGACATTTTTGGAAACTTGAGATGTTTAATAGACGCTCCAAAGCCTGATCAAATGAACATCAAGTCTTTTTTACTTGGAAATGATTATGTTCAGTCTTCTCAGCATTTTTGGATTATTTTTAAGGATGTTTTTGGAGATGACTGACTCCAAATCCACATTATGAAGAGGGAAAAGCTTTAAACTGTGAATGGTTCCCATTGATGATGACTTTAAATCAGATTTTTGCATTTTACTGAGACCTTGTATTTTCTTTTCATTTTCTGAGATGTCTTCCAGAGTGTTGATCACTGAGCTTGATCATGGTGCTATTAGAAAACATGTGTGAAACTCATAACAGCTTGACGTCCGAGTAGTCGTGGCCGAGTGGTTAAGGCGATGGACTAAAAATCCATTGGCGTCTCCCCGCGCAGGTTCAAATCCTGCCGACTACGTCTATGTTTCAATAACTTTTTGACCTTTTATCTTTGTTGTTCAATTTGCATGTTTACTAGTCTATTCCCCATGACAGTGATCTGTGATGGAGCGAGTTTCTAGGACCAAACTGACTTTATCTTTGACTGTTCTTTAGATAATCTATTCTGGAGCAACATTACATGTGCGACTTGCCGCTAATCAAAAGAAGCACCGTGGGTGCCATCAGGTAAGAGGTTTTTCTCTTCATCTTGTCCAGCAGCCACAGACCGCTGTCCTGGCTAATGGACTGGGACATGCACTTTGATTTGCACAAACATTAAATTATCTCTCAGATGAAGCCTTTTACCATGCAATGCTAATCTTTATCAACTACTGGATGAACAGTTTTCTAACAGTATAAGTTTTGCAATTTATTTTTTTCACACTTTTTCCAAGTAACAGATACAGCAATCTTTTTACTAGCCACTTTTCATCAACATTTCAAACTGTCCTAGCTGTGATATCGTGGAAATGTTGGTAAATTTGTGGAATGAAAGGTTATAAGATATCAATTTACCATTGTGTATGATTGCAGATTTGCACTGCAGCTTTGGAGCCTGTTTTCGCCATCGTTCACGCTTTCATATGCTTTATTCAGCACAACAAGCCGCAGCCATGACTGTGTAATGGTTGGTTCCATGGTGTAATGGTTAGCACTCTGGACTTTGAATCCTGTGATCTGAGTTCAAATCTCAGTGGAACCTGGGCACACTTTTCGATTTTCCCATCTGCACTCAGATCGACGATGCCCAATGTTTATGATGAAACAAGCAATTTAAAATCCACATAATAAAAGACAAAAAAAGAGTTCAAGGATTCATGGAATACCATGGTCAAAGCTGTCAATCAAGTAGGATTAGCAAAAATTAAAATTGTCTATGTCACTCATTGTCTATGTAATACCAAGCAATCTCATACTCTGTGACTTGAGTCAATATTCACATAACACTCTTTCCAAGTGGGTGAATCTGACAAGGATTTGAAGCCAAAATGGCTTCAGGAAGTGTTTTTGATTTTTCTACAGGAAAGATGTATATCTTTGTACCGTGTTAGCCAGTGGATAGAAAAATATTCAGGATTGAGGGTCCTCAGTAGTTGATACCTTTTAATGGCTAACTGAAAAGATGGTAACACATTGCATTAAGCCATCATTATTAACACCATCATTAAGCTAAAAAACAATGAAATAGAGACATCCCTGTATCAGAAGCCAATCGACCGTCCAACATACCTTAAATGGGACAGTTTCCATCCAAAACACATAAAGAACTCTATTATCTATAGCCAAGCCATCAGATACAATCGTATATGTTCCAACCCCATGGATAGAGACAAACACCTTGGTCGTCTCAAAAAGACCTTTTTGAATCAGGGTTACCATCCAAGAACAATTGAAAACCAAATTACAAGAGCCACCAGATTGTCAAGGAATCACCTGCTACATTACAAAGCTAAAGAAGAAAATAACCGAGTGCCTCTAGTAGTCACCTACAACCCAAATCTGGAGGTGCTCAGGGGAGCTGCACGGAAATTACAACCTTTACTACAAAAAGATGCCCGATTAAAATCCATTTTTCCAGACCCCCCACTTCTGTGTTTTAGGCAGCCCCCAAATTTAAGAAGCATCATTGTCAGAATCTCCCTGTCCTCTCCAACAGCTGGAGGAACCTTTCCTTGCAACCAGAAAAAATGTAAAACCTGTCCATTTATAATGACCACGGACAAGATAAAGATCCCCAATTCACATAAGGACTACAAGATCCCAGGTACTTTCACCTGCATTACATCTAATGTGGTGTACTTAATTATTTGTACTAAATGTCCAACTGGGGGTCTGTATGTGGGGGAGACAGGGCAAAAGCTTAGAACAAGGATGAATGCTCATCGTCACACAATAAGAGAAAAAAGAATGGATCTACCTGTGGCAAAACATTTCTGTATCCCTGAGCACAGCAGCATGGATATGAAATTACTGGTATTGAAAGGTAACTTCACATCTCAGAGAGAGAGACGAGTTTGGGAGTACAAATTTATGACGAACTTTGACACTCTCAGTGCTGGAATGAATGTGTCGCATGGATTTATGTCTTTTTACATCAATTAAGGAATTTCCTTTTAAAACCTTGCGGGGCAACACAGAACTAGACCCCAATCAGAGGACCATAAAACATCCAGACTCCTTATCTATGAACTGGTCCAATGTTTATATTTATGTTTCTCCCTCTCCCATATTGATAGTTCTGCTTCACGTCACTTGTCTTATCTATTGCATTTTTTCTAGGCTGTATTGTGCATAAATATGTGACTTCAGATTTTGTATTAGTCTAGCCTGATGAAGAGACCTGAGTAGTCTCGAAAGCTTGCAATGTGTTACCATCTTTTCAGTTAGCCATTAAAAGGTATCAACTACTGAGGACTCTCAATCCTGAATATTTTGATTTTTCTCTAAGCCATCTTTTCTTGTGTTTTCCAGAATTTCCTAAAGTGCCTTATAAACATTTTTGGTGGTGTTTTTCTAAAAATTATTTTCGGCGTCTTTTGAATGTGTTTTGTGGCTTCTTTTGTAGCACACAAAAGTCAATCAGGACCCTTTATAGGGTCTTTCGAACCTTACCGTTGACTTGTATTATAGGTATGGAGCTGTTCAAAGTGAAAAACATCTGAAGATTGATATGGTAATTTCAGTTAACCGCTGGACATTTTTGGAAACTTGTGATGGTTAATAGATGCTCCAAAGCCTGATCAAATGAACATCAAGTCTTTTTTACTTGGAAATGATTATGTTCAGTCTTCTCAGCATTTTTGGATTATTTTTAAGGATGTTTTTGGAGCTGACTGACTCCAAATCCACATTATGAAGAGGGAAAAGCTTTAAACTGCGAATGGTTCCAATTGATGATGACTTTAAATCAGATTTTTGCATTTTACTGAGACCTTGTATTTTCTTTTCATTTTCTGAGATGTCTTCCAGAGGGTTGATCACTGAGCGTGATCATGGTGCTATTAGAAAACATGTGTGAAGCTCATAACAGCTTGACATCCGAGTAGTCGTGGCCGAGTGGTTAAGGCGATGGACTTGAAATCCATTGGGGTCTCCCCGCGCAGGTTCAAATCCTGCCGACTACGTCTATGTTTCAATAACTTTTTTACCTTTTATCTTTGTTGTTCAATTTGCATGTTTACTAGTCTATTCCCCATGACAGTGATCTGTGATGGAGCGAGTTTCTAGGACCAAACTGACTTTATCTTTGACTGTTCTTTAGATAATCTATTCTGGAGCAACATTACATGTGTGACTTGCCGCTAATCAAAAGAAGCACCGTGGGTGCCATCAGGTAAGAGGTTTTTCTCTTGATCTTGTCCAGCAGCCACAGACCGCTGTCCTGGCTAATGGACTGGGACATGCACTTTGATTTGCACAAACCTTAAATTATCTCTCAGATGAAGCCTTTTACCATGCAATGCTAATCTTTATCGACTACTGGATGAACAGTTTTCTAACAGTATAAGTTTTGCAATTTATTTTTTTCACACTTTTTGCAAGTAACAGATACAGCAATCTTTTTACTAGCCACTTTTCATCAACATTTCAAACTGTCCTAGCTGTGATATCGTGGAAATGTTGGTAAATTTGTGGAATGAAAGGTTATAAGATATCAATTTACCATTGTGTATGATTGCAGATTTGCACTGCAGCTTTGGAGCCTGTTTTCGCCATCGTTCACGATTTCATATGCTTTATTCAGCACAACAAGCCGCAGCCATGACTGTGTAATGTTTGGTTCCATGGTTTAATGGTTTCCCTTTGGACTTTGAATCCTGTTATCTGAATTCAAATCTCAGTGGAACCTGGGCACACATTTCAATTTTTCCATCTGCACTCAGATCGACGATGCCCAATGTTTATGATGAAACAAGCAATTTAAAATCCACATAATAAAAGACAAAAAAAAGTTCAAGGATTCATGGAATACCATGGTCAAAGCTGTCAATCAAGTAGGATTAGCAAAAATTAAAATTGTCTATGTCACTCATTGTCTATGTCATACCAAGCAATCTCATACTCTGTGACTTGAGTCAATATTCACATAACACTCTTTCCAAGTGGGTGAATCTGACAAGGATTTGAAGCCAAAATGGCTTCAGGAAGTGTTTTTGATTTTTCTCTAAGCCATCTTTTCTTGTGTTTTCCAGAATTTCCTAAAGTGCCTTATAAACATTTTTGGTGGTGTTTTTCTAAAAATTCTTTTCGGCGTCTTTTGAATGTGTTTTGTGGCTTTTTTTGTAGCATACAAAAGTCAATCAGGACCCTTTATAGGGTCTTTCGAACCTTACCGTTGACTTGTATTAAAGGTATGGAGCTGTTCAAAGTGAAAAATAGCTGAAGATTGATATGGTAATTTCAGTTAACCGCTGGACATTTTTGGAAACTTGAGATGTTTAATAGACGCTCCAAAGCCTAATCAAATGAACATCAAGACTTTTTTACTTGGAAATGATTATGTTCAGTCTTCTCAGCATTTTTGGATTATTTTTAAGGATGTTTTTGGAGATGACTGACTCCAAATCCACATTATGAAGAGGGAAAAGCTTTAAACTGTGAATG